>NC_138304.1:107923597-107958597 GCF_965601325.2 Salmo salar
GGGAAGTAGATAAAGGGACTGGGGAAGTAGATAAAGGGACTGGGGAAGTAGATAAAGAGACTGGGGAAGTAGATAAAGGGACTGGGAAGTAGATAAAGGGACTGGGGAAGTAGATAAAGGGACTGGGGAAGTAGATAAAGGGACTGGGGAAGTAGATAAAGGGACTGGGGAAGTAGATAAAGGGACTGGGGAAGTAGATAAAGGGACTGGGGAAGTAGATAAAGGGACTGGGGAAGTAGATAAAGGGACTGGGGAAGTAGATAAAGGGACTGGGGAAGTAGATAAAGGGACTGGGGAAGTAGATAAAGACTCTGGGGAAGTAGATAAAGGGACTGGGGAAGTAGATAAAGGGACTGGGGAAGTAGATAAAGACTCTGGGGAAGTAGATAAAGACTCTGGGGAAGTAGATAAAGGGACTGGGGAAGTAGATAAAGGGACTGGGGAAGTAGATAAAGACTCTGGGGAAGTAGATAAAGGGACTGGGGAAGTAGATAAAGACTGGGGAAGTAGATAAAGGGACTGGGGAAGTAGATAAAGGGACTGGGGAAGTAGATAAAGGGACTGGGGAAGTAGATAAAGACTCTGGGGAAGTAGATAAAGGGACTGGGGAAGTAGATAAAGGGACTGGGGAAGTAGATAAAGGGACTGGGGAAGTAGATAAAGGGACTGGGGAAGTAGATAAAGGGACTGGGGAAGTAGATAAAGGGACTGGGGAAGTAGATAAAGGGACTGGGGAAGTAGATAAAGGGACTGGGGAAGTAGATAAAGGGACTGGGGAAGTAGATAAAGACTCTGTGGAAGTAGATAAAGGGACTGGGGAAGTAGATAAAGGGACTGGGGAAGTAGATAAAGGGACTGGGGAAGTAGATAAAGGGACTGGGGAGTCCAGTATGGTCCTGTTGGCCAGTATGGTCCTATTGAGTTCAGTATGGTCCTATTGAGTCCAGTATGGTCCTGTTGGCCAGTATGGTCCTATTGAGTTCAGTATGGTCCTATTGAGTCCAGTATGGTCCTGTTGGCCAGTATGGTCCTATTGAGTCCAGTATGGTCCTATTGAGTCCAGTATGGTCCTATTGAGTCCAGTATGGTCCTATTGAGTCCAGTATGGTCCTGTTGAGTCCAGTATGGTCCTGTTGAGTCCAGTATGGTCCTATTGAGCCTGGTATGTTCCTATTGAGTCCAGTATGGTCCTGTTGAGTCCAGTATGGTCCTGTTGAGTCCAGTATGGTCCTATTGAGCCTGGTATTTTCCTATTGAGTCCAGTATGGTCCTGTTGAGGCCGTTTTGCATTGAAACATGTGGATAGTGGGTTGATATCCCTTCAATGATCCCGAGGAAAAATGTATTTTTGGTACTGTCCACACCCTGATCTGTTTCACCTGTCCTGTGCTTGTCTCCACTCCCCTCCAGGTGTCACCCATGGTGGTAGAGCATGGTGTTTGCAATGCCAGCATGGTGTGTGCAATGCCAGGGTTGTGGGTTTGATTCCCACGGGGGGCCAGTACAACAACAAAAAATGCATGAAATGAAAATGAACTGTATGAAATGTATGCATTCACTACTGTAAGTCGCTCTGGATAAGAGCGTCTGCTAAATGACTAAAATGTAAATGTTCTACCTATGTTCTCTGTTTGTCTGTTGCCAGTTCCTCACAAGCGTGATCTTCGTACGCCTGTTTTCTTGAGCCCCTGGTTTTCTAGTTTTCCCGGATTTGGTTATTCTGCCTGCCCTTACCCTGAGCATTCCTGCCGTTCTGTAGTCTCTCTACACTGCCCTGGACTACTGACCTCTGCCTGCCCTTGACCTCTGCCTGCCCTTGACCTGTCGTTTGCCTGCCCCCTTTTCTATAAATAAACGTCTGTTATTCGAACTGTCTGCATCTGGGTCTTATACTGAGTCGTGATACCCTCCACTACTGTCTACTACTGTCTATTACCCTCTACTACTGTCTACTACTGTCTACTACCCTCTACTACTGTCTACTACTGTCTACTACTGTCTATTACTGTCTATTACTGTCTACTACTGTCTATTACTGTCTACTACTGTCTACTACTGTCTACTACTGTCTATTACTGTCTACTACTGTCTACTACTGTCTATTACTGTCTACTACTGTCTACTATTGTCTACTGTCTACTACTGTCTACTACTGTCTACTATTGTCTACTACTGTCTACTACTGTCTACTATTGTCTATTACTGTCTACTATTGTCTATTACTGTCTACTATTGTCTACTACTGTCTACTATTGTCTACTACTGTCTACCACTGTCTACTATTGTCTACTACTGTCTATTACCCTCTACTACTGTCTACTACTGTCTACTATTGTCTACTATTGTCTACTACTGTCTACTACTGTCTACTATTGTCTACTACTGTCTACTACTGTCTACTACTGTCTACTATTGTCTACTATTGTCTACTACTGTCTACTATTGTCTACTACTGTCTACTATTGTCTACTACTGTCTACTACTGTCTACTACTGTCTACTATTGTCTACTACTGTCTACTATTGTCTACTACTGTCTACTGTCTACTACTGTCTACTACTGTCTACTACTGTCTACTGTCTACTACTGTCTACTACTGTCTATTACTGTCTACTATTGTCTACTACTGTCTACTACTGTCTACTATTGTCTATTACTGTTTACTACTTTCTACTACTGTCTACTACTGTCTATTACTGTCTACTATTGTCTATTACTGTCTACTATTGTCTACTACTGTCTACTATTGTGTACTACTGTCTACTACTGTCTAGTATTGTCTACTACTGTCTACTACTGTCTACTATTGTCTACTACTGTCTACTACTGTCTACTACTGTCTACTATTGTCTACTATTGTCTACTACTGTCTACTAATGTCTACTACTGTCTACTATTGTCTACTACTGTCTACTACTGTCTACTATTGTCTACTACAGTCTACTATTGTCTACTACTGTCTACTGTCTACTACTGTCTACTACTGTCTACTACTGTCTACTGTCTACTACTGTCTACTACTGTCTGTTACTGTCTACTACTGTCTACTACTGTCTACTATTGTCTATTACTGTCTACTATTGTCTAGTACTGTCTACGACTGTCTACTATTGTCTATTACTGTTTACTACTGTCTACTACTGTCTACTACTGTCTATTACTGTCTACTACAGTCTACTATTGTCTATTATTGTCTACTATTGTCTACTACTGTCTACTATTGTGTACTACTGTCTACTACTGTCTATTACCCTCTACTACTGTCTACTACTGTCTACTACCCTCTACTACTGTCTACTACTGTCTACTACTGTCTATTACTGTCTATTACTGTCTACTACTGTCTATTACTGTCTACTACTGTCTACTACTGTCTACTACTGTCTATTACTGTCTACTACTGTCTACTACTGTCTATTACTGTCTACTACTGTCTACTATTGTCTACTGTCTACTACTGTCTACTACTGTCTACTATTGTCTACTACTGTCTACTACTGTCTACTATTGTCTATTACTGTCTACCATTGTCTATTACTGTCTACTATTGTCTACTACTGTCTACTATTGTCTACTACTGTCTACCACTGTCTACTATTGTCTACTACTGTCTATTACCCTCTACTACTGTCTACTACTGCCTACTATTGTCTACTATTGTCTACTACTGTCTACTACTGTCTACTACTGTCTACTACTGTCTACTATTGTCTACTATTGTCTACTACTGTCTACTATTGTCTACTACTGTCTACTATTGTCTACTACTGTCTACTACTGTCTACTACTGTCTACTATTGTCTACTACTGTCTACTATTGTCTACTACTGTCTACTGTCTACTACTGTCTACTACTGTCTACTGTCTACTACTGTCTACTACTGTCTATTACTGTCTACTATTGTCTACTACTGTCTACTACTGTCTACTATTGTCTATTACTGTTTACTACTTTCTACTACTGTCTACTACTGTCTATTACTGTCTACTATTGTCTATTACTGTCTACTATTGTCTACTACTGTCTACTATTGTGTACTACTGTCTACTACTGTCTAGTATTGTCTACTACTGTCTACTACTGTCTACTATTGTCTACTACTGTCTACTACTGTCTACTATTGTCTACTACTGTCTACTACTGTCTACTACTGTCTACTATTGTCTAATATTGTCTACTACTGTCTACTAATGTCTACTACTGTCTACTATTGTCTACTACTGTCTACTACTGTCTACTACTGTCTACTATTGTCTACTACAGTCTACTATTGTCTACTACTGTCTACTGTCTACTACTGTCTACTACTGTCTACTACTGTCTACTGTCTACTACTGTCTACTACTGTCTGTTACTGTCTACTACTGTCTACTACTGTCTACTATTGTCTATTACTGTCTACTATTGTCTACTACTGTCTACGACTGTCTACTATTGTCTATTACTGTTTACTACTGTCTACTACTGTCTACTACTTTCTATTACTGTCTACTAATGTCTACTATTGTCTATTATTGTCTACTATTGTCTACTACTGTCTACTATTGTGTACTACTGTCTACTACTGTCTATTACCCTCTACTACTGTCTACTACTGTCTACTACCCTCTACTACTGTCTACTACTGTCTACTACTGTCTATTACTGTCTATTACTGTCTACTACTGTCTATTACTGTCTACTACTGTCTACTACTGTCTACTACTGTCTATTACTATCTACTACTGTCTACTACTGTCTATTACTGTCTACTACTGTCTACTATTGTCTACTGTCTACTACTGTCTACTACTGTCTACTATTGTCTACTACTGTCTACTACTGTCTACTATTGTCTATTACTGTCTACTATTGTCTATTACTGTCTACTATTGTCTACTACTGTCTACTATTGTCTACTACTGTCTACCACTGTCTACTATTGTCTACTACTGTCTATTACCCTCTACTACTGTCTACTACTGTCTACTATTGTCTACTATTGTCTACTACTGTCTACTACTGTCTACTATTGTCTACTACTGTCTATTACTGTCTACTACTGTCTACTATTGTCTACTATTGTCTACTACTGTCTACTATTGTCTACTACTGTCTACTATTGTCTACTACTGTCTACTACTGTCTACTACTGTCTACTATCGTCTACTACTGTCTACTATTGTCTACTACTGTCTACTGTCTACTACTGTCTACTACTGTCTACTACTGTCTACTGTCTACTACTGTCTACTACTGTCTATTACTGTCTACTATTGTCTACTACTGTCTACTACTGTCTACTATTGTCTATTACTGTTTACTACTTTCTACTACTGTCTACTACTGTCTATTACTGTCTACTATTGTCTATTACTGTCTACTATTGTCTACTACTGTCTACTATTGTGTACTACTGTCTACTACTGTCTAGTATTGTCTACTACTGTCTACTACTGTCTATTATTGTCTACTACTGTCTACTATTGTCTACTATTGTCTACTACTGTCTACTATTGTCTACTACTGTCTACTATTGTCTACTACTGTCTACTACTGTCTACTACTGTCTACTATTGTCTACTACTGTCTACTATTGTCTACTACTGTCTACTGTCTACTACTGTCTACTACTGTCTACTGTCTACTACTGTCTACTACTGTCTATTACTGTCTACTATTGTCTACTACTGTCTACTACTGTCTACTATTGTCTATTACTGTTTACTACTTTCTACTACTGTCTACTACTGTCTATTACTGTCTACTATTGTCTATTACTGTCTACTATTGTCTACTACTGTCTACTATTGTGTACTACTGTCTACTACTGTCTAGTATTGTCTACTACTGTCTACTACTGTCTACTATTGTCTACTACTGTCTACTACTGTCTACTATTGTCTACTACTGTCTACTACTGTCTACTACTGTCTACTATTGTCTACTATTGTCTACTACTGTCTACTAATGTCTACTACTGTCTACTATTGTCTACTACTGTCTACTACTGTCTAGTATTGTCTACTACTGTCTACTATTGTCTACTACTGTCTACTACTGTCTACTACTGTCTACTATCGTCTACTACTGTCTACTATTGTCTACTACTGTCTACTGTCTACTACTGTCTACTACTGTCTACTGTCTACTACTGTCTACTACTGTCTATTACTGTCTACTATTGTCTACTACTGTCTACTACTGTCTACTATTGTCTATTACTGTTTACTACTTTCTACTACTGTCTACTACTGTCTATTACTGTCTACTATTGTCTATTACTGTCTACTATTGTCTACTACTGTCTACTATTGTGTACTACTGTCTACTACTGTCTAGTATTGTCTACTACTGTCTACTACTGTCTACTATTGTCTACTACTGTCTACTACTGTCTACTATTGTCTACTACTGTCTACTACTGTCTACTACTGTCTACTATTGTCTACTATTGTCTACTACTGTCTACTAATGTCTACTACTGTCTACTATTGTCTACTACTGTCTACTACTGTCTACTACTGTCTACTATTGTCTACTACAGTCTACTATTGTCTACTACTGTCTACTGTCTACTACTGTCTACTACTGTCTACTACTGTCTACTGTCTACTACTGTCTACTACTGTCTGTTACTGTCTACTACTGTCTACTACTGTCTACTATTGTCTATTACTGTCTACTATTGTCTACTACTGTCTACGACTGTCTACTATTGTCTATTACTGTTTACTACTGTCTACTACTGTCTACTACTGTCTATTACTGTCTACTACTGTCTACTATTGTCTATTATTGTCTACTATTGTCTACTACTGTCTACTATTGTGTACTACTGTCTACTACTGTCTAGTATTGTCTACTACTGTCTACTACTGTCTACTATTGTCTACTACTGTCTACTACTGTCTACTACTGTCAATTACTGTCTACTATTGTCTACTACTGTCTACTATTGTGTACTACTGTCTACTACTGTCTACTATTGTCTACTACTGTCTACTATTGTGTACTACTGTCTACTACTGTCTACTATTGTCTACTACTGTCTACTACTGTCTACTACGTTCTAATATAGTCTATTACTGCCTACTACTGTCTACTACTGTCTACTATTGTCTACTACTGTCTACTACTGTCTACTATTGTCTACTATTCTCTACTACTGTCTACTACTGTCTACTGCTGTCTACTATTGTCTACTACTGTCTACTATTGTGTACTACTGTCTACTAATGTCTACTACTGTATATTACTGTCTACTACTGTCTACTACTGTCTAATACTTTCTACTATCGTCTACTACTGTCTACTACTGTCTACTGCCTACTACTGTCTACTACTGTCTTTTACTGTCTACTACTGTCTACTATTGTCTATTACTGTCTACAATTGTCTACTACTGTCTACTACTGTCTATTGCCTACTACTGTCTACTAATGTCTTTTACTGTCCACTACTGTCTACTATTGTCTATTACGGTCTACTATTGACTACTACTGTCTACTATTGTCTACTACTGTCTACTACTGTCTACTATTGTCTACTACTGTCTTCTATTGTATATTACTGTCTACTATTGTATATTACTGTCTACTACTGTCTACAAGGGTCTATTACTGTCTACTACTGTCTACTACTGTCTACTACTGTCTACTATTGTCTACTACTGTCTACTATTGTGTACTACTGTCTGCTATTGTCTACTACTGTCTACTACTGTCTACTATTGTCTATTACTGTCTACTATTGTCTACTATTGTCTATTACTGTCTACTATTGTCTACTGTCTACTACTGTCTAGTATTGTCTACTACTGTCTACTACTGTCTACTATTGTCTACTACTGTCTACTACTGTCTACTATTGTCTACTACTGTCTACTACTGTCTACTACTGTCTACTATTGTCTAATATTGTCTACTACTGTCTACTAATGTCTACTACTGTCTACTATTGTCTACTACTGTCTACTACTGTCTACTACTGTCTACTATTGCTCTCAGCTACACGTCTACTACTGTCTACTACTGTCTACTACTGTCTACTACTGTCTACTGTCTACTACTGTCTACTACTGTCTGTTACTGTCTACTACTAACTACTGTCTACTATTGTCTATTACTGTCTACTATTGTCTACTACTGTCTACGACTGTCTACTATTGTCTATTACTGTTTACTACTGTCTACTACTGTCTACTACTGTCTATTACTGTCTACTAATGTCTACTATTGTCTATTATTGTCTACTATTGTCTACTACTGTCTACTATTGTGTACTACTGTCTACTACTGTCTATTACCCTCTACTACTGTCTACTACTGTCTACTACCCTCTACTACTGTCTACTACTGTCTACTACTGTCTATTACTGTCTATTACTGTCTACTACTGTCTATTACTGTCTACTACTGTCTACTACTGTCTACTACTGTCTATTACTATCTACTACTGTCTACTACTGTCTATTACTGTCTACTACTGTCTACTATTGTCTACTGTCTACTACTGTCTACTACTGTCTACTATTGTCTACTACTGTCTACTACTGTCTACTATTGTCTATTACTGTCTACTATTGTCTATTACTGTCTACTATTGTCTACTACTGTCTACTATTGTCTACTACTGTCTACCACTGTCTACTATTGTCTACTACTGTCTATTACCCTCTACTACTGTCTACTACTGTCTACTATTGTCTACTATTGTCTACTACTGTCTACTACTGTCTACTATTGTCTACTACTGTCTATTACTGTCTACTACTGTCTACTATTGTCTACTATTGTCTACTACTGTCTACTATTGTCTACTACTGTCTACTATTGTCTACTACTGTCTACTACTGTCTACTACTGTCTACTATCGTCTACTACTGTCTACTATTGTCTACTACTGTCTACTGTCTACTACTGTCTACTACTGTCTACTACTGTCTACTGTCTACTACTGTCTACTACTGTCTATTACTGTCTACTATTGTCTACTACTGTCTACTACTGTCTACTATTGTCTATTACTGTTTACTACTTTCTACTACTGTCTACTACTGTCTATTACTGTCTACTATTGTCTATTACTGTCTACTATTGTCTACTACTGTCTACTATTGTGTACTACTGTCTACTACTGTCTAGTATTGTCTACTACTGTCTACTACTGTCTATTATTGTCTACTACTGTCTACTATTGTCTACTATTGTCTACTACTGTCTACTATTGTCTACTACTGTCTACTATTGTCTACTACTGTCTACTACTGTCTACTACTGTCTACTATTGTCTACTACTGTCTACTATTGTCTACTACTGTCTACTGTCTACTACTGTCTACTACTGTCTACTGTCTACTACTGTCTACTACTGTCTATTACTGTCTACTATTGTCTACTACTGTCTACTACTGTCTACTATTGTCTATTACTGTTTACTACTTTCTACTACTGTCTACTACTGTCTATTACTGTCTACTATTGTCTATTACTGTCTACTATTGTCTACTACTGTCTACTATTGTGTACTACTGTCTACTACTGTCTAGTATTGTCTACTACTGTCTACTACTGTCTACTATTGTCTACTACTGTCTACTACTGTCTACTATTGTCTACTACTGTCTACTACTGTCTACTACTGTCTACTATTGTCTACTATTGTCTACTACTGTCTACTAATGTCTACTACTGTCTACTATTGTCTACTACTGTCTACTACTGTCTAGTATTGTCTACTACTGTCTACTATTGTCTACTACTGTCTACTACTGTCTACTATCGTCTACTACTGTCTACTATTGTCTACTACTGTCTACTGTCTACTACTGTCTACTACTGTCTACTGTCTACTACTGTCTACTACTGTCTATTACTGTCTACTATTGTCTACTACTGTCTACTACTGTCTACTATTGTCTATTACTGTTTACTACTTTCTACTACTGTCTACTACTGTCTATTACTGTCTACTATTGTCTATTACTGTCTACTATTGTCTACTACTGTCTACTATTGTGTACTACTGTCTACTACTGTCTAGTATTGTCTACTACTGTCTACTACTGTCTACTATTGTCTACTACTGTCTACTACTGTCTACTATTGTCTACTACTGTCTACTACTGTCTACTACTGTCTACTATTGTCTACTATTGTCTACTACTGTCTACTAATGTCTACTACTGTCTACTATTGTCTACTACTGTCTACTACTGTCTACTACTGTCTACTATTGTCTACTACAGTCTACTATTGTCTACTACTGTCTACTGTCTACTACTGTCTACTACTGTCTACTACTGTCTACTGTCTACTACTGTCTACTACTGTCTGTTACTGTCTACTACTGTCTACTACTGTCTACTATTGTCTATTACTGTCTACTATTGTCTACTACTGTCTACGACTGTCTACTATTGTCTATTACTGTTTACTACTGTCTACTACTGTCTACTACTGTCTATTACTGTCTACTACTGTCTACTACTGTCTGTTACTGTCTACTACTGTCTACTACTGTCTACTATTGTCTATTACTGTCTACTATTGTCTACTACTGTCTACGACTGTCTACTATTGTCTATTACTGTTTACTACTGTCTACTACTGTCTACTACTGTCTATTACTGTCTACTAATGTCTACTATTGTCTATTATTGTCTACTATTGTCTACTACTGTCTACTATTGTGTACTACTGTCTACTACTGTCTATTACCCTCTACTACTGTCTACTACTGTCTACTACCCTCTACTACTGTCTACTACTGTCTACTACTGTCTATTACTGTCTATTACTGTCTACTACTGTCTATTACTGTCTACTACTGTCTACTACTGTCTACTACTGTCTATTACTATCTACTACTGTCTACTACTGTCTATTACTGTCTACTACTGTCTACTATTGTCTACTGTCTACTACTGTCTACTACTGTCTACTATTGTCTACTACTGTCTACTACTGTCTACTATTGTCTATTACTGTCTACTATTGTCTATTACTGTCTACTATTGTCTACTACTGTCTACTATTGTCTACTACTGTCTACCACTGTCTACTATTGTCTACTACTGTCTATTACCCTCTACTACTGTCTACTACTGTCTACTATTGTCTACTATTGTCTACTACTGTCTACTACTGTCTACTATTGTCTACTACTGTCTATTACTGTCTACTACTGTCTACTATTGTCTACTATTGTCTACTACTGTCTACTATTGTCTACTACTGTCTACTATTGTCTACTACTGTCTACTACTGTCTACTACTGTCTACTATCGTCTACTACTGTCTACTATTGTCTACTACTGTCTACTGTCTACTACTGTCTACTACTGTCTACTACTGTCTACTGTCTACTACTGTCTACTACTGTCTATTACTGTCTACTATTGTCTACTACTGTCTACTACTGTCTACTATTGTCTATTACTGTTTACTACTTTCTACTACTGTCTACTACTGTCTATTACTGTCTACTATTGTCTATTACTGTCTACTATTGTCTACTACTGTCTACTATTGTGTACTACTGTCTACTACTGTCTAGTATTGTCTACTACTGTCTACTACTGTCTATTATTGTCTACTACTGTCTACTATTGTCTACTATTGTCTACTACTGTCTACTATTGTCTACTACTGTCTACTATTGTCTACTACTGTCTACTACTGTCTACTACTGTCTACTATTGTCTACTACTGTCTACTATTGTCTACTACTGTCTACTGTCTACTACTGTCTACTACTGTCTACTGTCTACTACTGTCTACTACTGTCTATTACTGTCTACTATTGTCTACTACTGTCTACTACTGTCTACTATTGTCTATTACTGTTTACTACTTTCTACTACTGTCTACTACTGTCTATTACTGTCTACTATTGTCTATTACTGTCTACTATTGTCTACTACTGTCTACTATTGTGTACTACTGTCTACTACTGTCTAGTATTGTCTACTACTGTCTACTACTGTCTACTATTGTCTACTACTGTCTACTACTGTCTACTATTGTCTACTACTGTCTACTACTGTCTACTACTGTCTACTATTGTCTACTATTGTCTACTACTGTCTACTAATGTCTACTACTGTCTACTATTGTCTACTACTGTCTACTACTGTCTAGTATTGTCTACTACTGTCTACTATTGTCTACTACTGTCTACTACTGTCTACTACTGTCTACTATCGTCTACTACTGTCTACTATTGTCTACTACTGTCTACTGTCTACTACTGTCTACTACTGTCTACTGTCTACTACTGTCTACTACTGTCTATTACTGTCTACTATTGTCTACTACTGTCTACTACTGTCTACTATTGTCTATTACTGTTTACTACTTTCTACTACTGTCTACTACTGTCTATTACTGTCTACTATTGTCTATTACTGTCTACTATTGTCTACTACTGTCTACTATTGTGTACTACTGTCTACTACTGTCTAGTATTGTCTACTACTGTCTACTACTGTCTACTATTGTCTACTACTGTCTACTACTGTCTACTATTGTCTACTACTGTCTACTACTGTCTACTACTGTCTACTATTGTCTACTATTGTCTACTACTGTCTACTAATGTCTACTACTGTCTACTATTGTCTACTACTGTCTACTACTGTCTACTACTGTCTACTATTGTCTACTACAGTCTACTATTGTCTACTACTGTCTACTGTCTACTACTGTCTACTACTGTCTACTACTGTCTACTGTCTACTACTGTCTACTACTGTCTGTTACTGTCTACTACTGTCTACTACTGTCTACTATTGTCTATTACTGTCTACTATTGTCTACTACTGTCTACGACTGTCTACTATTGTCTATTACTGTTTACTACTGTCTACTACTGTCTACTACTGTCTATTACTGTCTACTACTGTCTACTATTGTCTATTATTGTCTACTATTGTCTACTACTGTCTACTATTGTGTACTACTGTCTACTACTGTCTAGTATTGTCTACTACTGTCTACTACTGTCTACTATTGTCTACTACTGTCTACTACTGTCTACTACTGTCAATTACTGTCTACTATTGTCTACTACTGTCTACTATTGTGTACTACTGTCTACTACTGTCTACTATTGTCTACTACTGTCTACTATTGTGTACTACTGTCTACTACTGTCTACTATTGTCTACTACTGTCTACTACTGTCTACTACGTTCTAATATAGTCTATTACTGCCTACTACTGTCTACTACTGTCTACTATTGTCTACTACTGTCTACTACTGTCTACTATTGTCTACTATTCTCTACTACTGTCTACTACTGTCTACTGCTGTCTACTATTGTCTACTACTGTCTACTATTGTGTACTACTGTCTACTAATGTCTACTACTGTATATTACTGTCTACTACTGTCTACTACTGTCTAATACTTTCTACTATCGTCTACTACTGTCTACTACTGTCTACTGCCTACTACTGTCTACTACTGTCTTTTACTGTCTACTACTGTCTACTATTGTCTATTACTGTCTACAATTGTCTACTACTGTCTACTACTGTCTATTGCCTACTACTGTCTACTACTGTCTTTTACTGTCCACTACTGTCTACTATTGTCTATTACGGTCTACTATTGACTACTACTGTCTACTATTGTCTACTACTGTCTACTACTGTCTACTATTGTCTACTACTGTCTTCTATTGTATATTACTGTCTACTATTGTATATTACTGTCTACTACTGTCTACAAGGGTCTATTACTGTCTACTACTGTCTACTACTGTCTACTACTGTCTACTATTGTCTACTACTGTCTACTATTGTGTACTACTGTCTGCTATTGTCTACTACTGTCTACTACTGTCTACTATTGTCTATTACTGTCTACTATTGTCTACTTTTGTCTATTACTGTCTACTATTGTCTACTGTCTACTACTGTCTACTCTCTACTACTGTCTACTACTGTCTACTACTGTCTGCTACTGTCTATTACTATCTACTATTGTCTACAATTGTCTACTACTGTCTACTACTGTCTACTATTGTCTACTATTGTCTATTACTGTCTACTACTGTCTACTACTGTCTACTATTGTCTACTATTGTCTACTACTGTCTACTATTGTCTATTACTGTCTACTATTGTCTACTACTGTCTACTACTGTCTACTGGTGTCTACTACTGTCTACTACTGTCTAATACTGTCTATTACTGTCTACTACTGTCTACTATTGTCTACTATTGTCTACTACTGTCTACTATTGTCTACTGCCTACAACTGTCTACTACTGTCTAGTATTGTCTACTACTGTCTACTACTGTCTATTACTGTCTACTACTGTCTACTACTGTCTACTACTGTCAATTACTGTCTACTATTGTCTACTACTGTCTACTATTGTGTACAACTGTCTACTACTGTCTAATATTGTCTACTACTGTCTACTATTGTGTACTACTGTCTACTACTGTTTACTATTGTCTACTACTGTCTACTACTGTCTACTACGTTCTACTATCGTCTATTACTGCCTACTACTGTCTACTACTGTCTACTATTGTCTACTACTGTCTACTACTGTCTACTATTGTCTACTATTCTCTACTACTGTCTACTACTGTCTACTGCTGTCTACTATTGTCTACTACTGTCTACTATTGTGTACTACTGTCTACTACTGTCTACTACTGTATATTACTGTCTACTACTGTCTACTACTGTCTACTACTTTCTACTATCGTCTACTACTGTCTACTACTGTCTACTGCCTACTACTGTCTACTACTGTCTTTTACTGTCTACTACTGTCTACTATTGTCTATTACTGTCTACAATTATCTACTACTGTCTACTACTGTCTACTGCCTACTACTGTCTACTACTGTCTTTTACTGTCCACTACTGTCTACTATTGTCTATTACGGTCTACTATTGACTACTACTGTCTACTATTGTCTACTACTGTCTACTACTGTCTACTATTGTCTACTACTGTCTACTATTGTCTATTACTGTCTACTACTGTCTACTATTGTCTACTACTGTCTAATACTGTCTATTACTGTCTACTACTGTCTACTATTGTCTACTATTGTCTACTACTGTCTACAAGGGTCTATTACTGTCTACTACTGTCTACTACTGTCTACTATTGTCTACTACTGTCTACTACTGTCTACTATTGTCTATTACTGTCTACTATTGTCTACTATTGTCTATTACTGTCTACTATTGTCTACTGTCTACTACTGTCTACTGTCTACTACTGTCTACTACTGTCTACTACTGTCTGCTACTGTCTATTACTATCTACTATTGTCTACAATTGTCTACTACTGTCTACTACTGTCTACTATTGTCTACTATTGTCTATTACTGTCTACTACTGTCTACTATTGTCTACTATTGTCTACTACTGTCTACTATTGTCTATTACTGTCTACTATTGTCTACTACTGTCTACTACTGTCTAATACTGTCTACTGGTGTCTACTACTGTCTACTACTGTCTAATACTGTCTATTACTGTCTACTACTGTCTACTATTGTCTACTATTGTCTACTACTGTCTACTATTGTCTACTGCCTACAACTGTCTACTACTGTCTACTACTGTCTACTACTGTCTACTACTGTCTATTATTGTCTACTACTGTCTACTACTGTCTACTACTGTCTACTATTGTCTTCTTCTGTCTACTACTGTCTACTATTGTCTACTATTGTCTACTACTGTCTACTACTGTCTACTATTGTCTACTATTGTCTACTACTGTCTATTACTGTCTACTACTGTCTACTACTGTCTACTATTGTCTACTACTGTCTACTACTGTCTACTACTGTCTACTATTGTCTAGTACTGTCTACTATTGTCTATTACTGTCTACTACTGTCTACTACTGTATACTATTGTCTACTACTGTCTACTACT
Source organism: Salmo salar (assembly GCF_965601325.2). Classification (NCBI taxonomy): domain Eukaryota; kingdom Metazoa; phylum Chordata; class Actinopteri; order Salmoniformes; family Salmonidae; genus Salmo; species Salmo salar. Next base: position 107,939,503 of record NC_138304.1, read on the forward strand.
GTCTACTACTGTCTACTACTGTCTACTATTTTCTATTACTGTCTACTATTGTCTACTATTGTCTATTACTGTCTTCTATTGTCTACTACTGTCTACTGTGTACTACTGTCTACTACTGTCTACTATTGTCTACTACTGTCTATTACTGTCTATTACTGTCTACTACTGTCTACTACTGTCTACTACTGTCTACTATTGTCTATTACTGTCTACTATTGTCTACTACTGTCTACTACTGTCTACTACTGTCTACTGGTGTCTACTACTGTCTACAACTGTCTACTATTGTCTACTACTGTCTACTACTGTCTATTACTGTCTACTACGGTCTACTACTGTCTACTGTCTACTACTGTCTACTACCATCTACTATTGTCTACTACTGTCTACTATTGTCTACTACTGTCTACTACTGTCTACTACTGTCTACTGCTGTCTACTGTCTACTATTGTCTACTGCCTACTACTGTCTACAACTGTCTACTACTGTCTACTACTGTCTACTATTGTCTACTACTGTCTACTACTGTCTACTACTGTCTAATACTGTCTAATACTGTCTACTGTCTATTACTGTCTACTGTCTACTACTGTCTACTACTGTCTACTGTCTACTACTGTCTACTACTGTCTACTACTGTCTACTGTCTACTACTGTCTACTACTGTCTACTTCTGTCTACTGTCTACTACTGTCTAATACTGTCTACTATTGTCTACTACTGTCTACTACTGTCTAATACTGTCTACTACTGTCTACTACTGTCTACTATTGTCTACTACTGTCTACTACTGTCTACTACTGTCTACTATTGTCTACTACTGTCTACTAATGTCTACTATTGTCTACTACTGTCTACTATTGTCTACTGTCTATCACTGTAATCTACTGTCTACTACTGTCTACTGTCTACTACTGTCTACTACTGTCTACTACTGTCTACTACTGTCTAATACTGTCTACTACTGTCTACTATTGTCTACTACTGTCTACAACTGTCTACTACTGTCTATTACTGTCTACTACTGTCTATTACTGTCTACTACTGTCTACTACTGTCTACTATTGTCTATTACTGTCTACTATTGTCTACTACTGTCTATTACTGTCTACTGTCTACTACTGTCTACTACTGTCTATTACTGTCTACTGTTGTCTACTACTGTCTACTATTGTCTACTACTGTCTACTATTGTCTACTACTGTCTACTACTGTCTACTACTGTCTACTATTGTCTATTACTGTCTGCTATTGTCTACTACTGTCTACTGTTGTCTACTACTGTCTACTACTGTCTACTACTGTCTACTGTCTATTACTGTCTACTATTGTCTACTACTGTCTACTATTGTCTACTACTGTCTACTACTGTCTACTACTGTCTACTTTTGTCTACTACTGTCTACTACTGTCTACTACTGTCTACTGTCTACTACTGTCTACTACTGTCTACTATTGTCTATTACTGTCTACAATTATCTACTACTGTCTACTACTGTCTACTGCCTACTACTGTCTACTACTGTCTTTTACTGTCCACTACTGTCTACTATTGTCTATTACGGTCTACTATTGACTACTACTGTCTACTATTGTCTACTACTGTCTACTACTGTCTACTATTGTCTACTACTGTCTACTATTGTCTATTACTGTCTACTATTGTCTACTACTGTCTACTACTGTCTACTACTGTCTACTGGTGTCTACTACTGTCTACTACTGTCTACTACTGTCTATTACTGTCTACTACTGTCTACTATTGTCTACTATTGTCTACTACTGTCTACAAGGGCCTATTACTGTCTACTACTGTCTACTACTGTCTACTACTGTCTACTATTGTCTACTACTGTCTACTACTGTCTACTATTGTCTATTACTGTCTACTATTGTCTACTATTGTCTATTACTGTCTACTATTGTCTACTGTCTACTACTGTCTACTGTCTACTACTGTCTACTACTGTCTACTACTGTCTGCTACTGTCTATTACTATCTACTATTGTCTACAATTGTCTACTACTGTCTACTACTGTCTACTATTGTCTACTATTGTCTATTACTGTCTACTACTGTCTACTATTGTCTACTATTGTCTACTACTGTCTACTATTGTCTATTACTGTCTACTATTGTCTACTACTGTCTACTACTGTCTACTGGTGTCTACTACTGTCTACTACTGTCTAATACTGTCTATTACTGTCTACTACTGTCTACTATTGTCTACTATTGTCTACTACTGTCTACTATTGTCTACTATTGTCTACTACTGTCTATTACTGTCTACTACTGTCTACTACTGTCTACTACTGTCTACTACTGTCTACTACTGTCTACTATTGTCTAGTACTGTCTACTATTGTCTATTACTGTCTACTACTGTCTACTACTGTATACTATTGTCTACTACTGTCTACTACTGTCTACTACTGTCTACTATTTTCTATTACTGTCTACTATTGTCTACTATTGTCTATTACTGTCTTCTATTGTCTACTACTGTCTACTGTGTACTACTGTCTACTACTGTCTACTATTGTCTACTATTGTCTACTACTGTCTATTACTGTCTATTACTGTCTACTACTGTCTACTACTGTCTACTACTGTCTACTATTGTCTATTACTGTCTACTATTGTCTACTACTGTCTACTACTGTCTACTACTGTCTACTGGTGTCTACTACTGTCTACAACTGTCTACTATTGTCTACTACTGTCTACTACTGTCTATTACTGTCTACTACGGTCTACTACTGTCTACTGTCTACTACTGTCTACTACTGTCTACTACCATCTACTATTGTCTACTACTGTCTACTATTGTCTACTACTGTCTACTACTGTCTACTACTGTCTACTGATGTCTACTGTCTACTATTGTCTACTGCCTACTACTGTCTACAACTGTCTACTACTGTCTACTACTGTCTACTATTGTCTACTACTGTCTACTACTGTCTACTACTGTCTAATACTGTCTAATACTGTCTACTGTCTATTACTGTCTACTGTCTACTACTGTCTACTACTGTCTACTGTCTACTACTGTCTACTACTGTCTATTACTGTGTACTGTCTACTACTGTCTACTACTGTCTACTACTGTCTACTGTCTACTACTGTCTACTACTGTCTACTTCTGTCTACTGTCTACTACTGTCTAATACTGTCTACTATTGTCTACTACTGTCTACTACTGTCTAATACTGTCTACTACTGTCTACTACTGTCTACTACTGTCTACTACTGTCTACTATTGTCTACTACTGTCTACTAATGTCTACTATTGTCTACTACTGTCTACTATTGTCTACTGTCTATCACTGTAATCTACTGTCTACTACTGTCTACTTCTGTCTACTGTCTACTACTGTCTAATACTGTCTACTATTGTCTACTACTGTCTACTACTGTCTAATACTGTCTACTACTGTCTACTACTGTCTACTATTGTCTACTACTGTCTACTACTGTCTACTACTGTCTACTATTGTCTACTACTGTCTACTATTGTCTACTACTGTCTACTACTGTCTATTACTGTCTACTGTTGTCTACTACTGTCTACTATTGTCTACTACTGTCTACTGTTGTCTACTACTGTCTACTACTGTCTACTACTGTCTACTGTCTATTACTGTCTACTATTGTCTACTACTGTCTACTATTGTCTACTACTGTCTACTACTGTCTACTACTGTCTACTTTTGTCTACTACTGTCTACTACTGTCTACTACTGTCTACTGTCTACTACTGTCTACTACTGTCTACTACTGTCTACTATTGTGTACTACTGTCTGCTATTGTCTACTACTGTCTACTACTGTCTACTACTGTCTACTACTGTCTACTATTGTCTACTACTGTCTACTATTGTGTACTACTGTCTGCTATTGTCTACTACTGTCTACTACTGTCTACTATTGTCTATTACTGTCTACTATTGTCTACTATTGTCTATTACTGTCTACTATTGTCTACTGTCTACTACTGTCTACTCTCTACTACTGTCTACTACTGTCTACTACTGTCTGCTACTGTCTATTACAATCTACTATTGTCTACAATTGTCTACTACTGTCTACTACTGTCTACTATTGTCTACTATTGTCTATTACTGTCTACAACTGTCTACTACTGTCTACTATTGTCTACTATTGTCTACTACTGTCTACTATTGTCTATTACTGTCTACTATTGTCTACTACTGTCTACTACTGTCTACTGGTGTCTACTACTGTCTACTACTGTCTAATACTGTCTATTACTGTCTACTACTGTCTACTATTGTCTACTATTGTCTACTACTGTCTACTATTGTCTACTGCCTACAACTGTCTACTACTGTCTAGTATTGTCTACTACTGTCTACTACTGTCTATTACTGTCTACTACTGTCTACTACTGTCTACTACTGTCAATTACTGTCTACTATTGTCTACTACTGTCTACTATTGTGTACAACTGTCTACTACTGTCTAATATTGTCTACTACTGTCTACTATTGTGTACTACTGTCTACTACTGTTTACTATTGTCTACTACTGTCTACTACTGTCTACTACGTTCTACTATCGTCTATTACTGCCTACTACTGTCTACTACTGTCTACTATTGTCTACTACTGTCTACTACTGTCTACTATTGTCTACTATTCTCTACTACTGTCTACTACTGTCTACTGCTGTCTACTATTGTCTACTACTGTCTACTATTGTGTACTACTGTCTACTACTGTCTACTACTGTATATTACTGTCTACTACTGTCTACTACTGTCTACTACTTTCTACTATCGTCTACTACTGTCTACTACTGTCTACTGCCTACTACTGTCTACTACTGTCTTTTACTGTCTACTACTGTCTACTATTGTCTATTACTGTCTACAATTATCTACTACTGTCTACTACTGTCTACTGCCTACTACTGTCTACTACTGTCTTTTACTGTCCACTACTGTCTACTATTGTCTATTACGGTCTACTATTGACTACTACTGTCTACTATTGTCTACTACTGTCTACTACTGTCTACTATTGTCTACTACTGTCTACTATTGTCTATTACTGTCTACTACTGTCTACTATTGTCTACTACTGTCTAATACTGTCTATTACTGTCTACTACTGTCTACTATTGTCTACTATTGTCTACTACTGTCTACAAGGGTCTATTACTGTCTACTACTGTCTACTACTGTCTACTATTGTCTACTACTGTCTACTACTGTCTACTATTGTCTATTACTGTCTACTATTGTCTACTATTGTCTATTACTGTCTACTATTGTCTACTGTCTACTACTGTCTACTGTCTACTACTGTCTACTACTGTCTACTACTGTCTGCTACTGTCTATTACTATCTACTATTGTCTACAATTGTCTACTACTGTCTACTACTGTCTACTATTGTCTACTATTGTCTATTACTGTCTACTACTGTCTACTATTGTCTACTATTGTCTACTACTGTCTACTATTGTCTATTACTGTCTACTATTGTCTACTACTGTCTACTACTGTCTAATACTGTCTACTGGTGTCTACTACTGTCTACTACTGTCTAATACTGTCTATTACTGTCTACTACTGTCTACTATTGTCTACTATTGTCTACTACTGTCTACTATTGTCTACTGCCTACAACTGTCTACTACTGTCTACTACTGTCTACTACTGTCTACTACTGTCTATTATTGTCTACTACTGTCTACTACTGTCTACTACTGTCTACTATTGTCTTCTTCTGTCTACTACTGTCTACTATTGTCTACTATTGTCTACTACTGTCTACTACTGTCTACTATTGTCTACTATTGTCTACTACTGTCTATTACTGTCTACTACTGTCTACTACTGTCTACTATTGTCTACTACTGTCTACTACTGTCTACTACTGTCTACTATTGTCTAGTACTGTCTACTATTGTCTATTACTGTCTACTACTGTCTACTACTGTATACTATTGTCTACTACTGTCTACTACTGTCTACTACTGTCTACTACTGTCTACTATTTTCTATTACTGTCTACTATTGTCTACTATTGTCTATTACTGTCTTCTATTGTCTACTACTGTCTACTGTGTACTACTGTCTACTACTGTCTACTATTGTCTACTACTGTCTATTACTGTCTATTACTGTCTACTACTGTCTACTACTGTCTACTACTGTCTACTATTGTCTATTACTGTCTACTATTGTCTACTACTGTCTACTACTGTCTACTACTGTCTACTGGTGTCTACTACTGTCTACAACTGTCTACTATTGTCTACTACTGTCTACTACTGTCTATTACTGTCTACTACGGTCTACTACTGTCTACTGTCTACTACTGTCTACTACCATCTACTATTGTCTACTACTGTCTACTATTGTCTACTACTGTCTACTACTGTCTACTACTGTCTACTGCTGTCTACTGTCTACTATTGTCTACTGCCTACTACTGTCTACAACTGTCTACTACTGTCTACTACTGTCTACTATTGTCTACTACTGTCTACTACTGTCTACTACTGTCTAATACTGTCTAATACTGTCTACTGTCTATTACTGTCTACTGTCTACTACTGTCTACTACTGTCTACTGTCTACTACTGTCTACTACTGTCTACTACTGTCTACTGTCTACTACTGTCTACTACTGTCTACTTCTGTCTACTGTCTACTACTGTCTAATACTGTCTACTATTGTCTACTACTGTCTACTACTGTCTAATACTGTCTACTACTGTCTACTACTGTCTAGCTACTCTGTCTACTACTGTCTACTACTGTCTACTATTGTCTACTACTGTCTACTAATGTCTACTATTGTCTACTACTGTCTACTATTGTCTACTGTCTATCACTGTAATCTACTGTCTACTACTGTCTACTGTCTACTACTGTCTACTACTGTCTACTACTGTCTACTACTGTCTAATACTGTCTACTACTGTCTACTATTGTCTACTACTGTCTACAACTGTCTACTACTGTCTATTACTGTCTACTACTGTCTATTACTGTCTACTACTGTCTACTACTGTCTACTATTGTCTATTACTGTCTACTATTGTCTACTACTGTCTATTACTGTCTACTGTCTACTACTGTCTACTACTGTCTATTACTGTCTACTGTTGTCTACTACTGTCTACTATTGTCTACTACTGTCTACTATTGTCTACTACTGTCTACTACTGTCTACTACTGTCTACTATTGTCTATTACTGTCTGCTATTGTCTACTACTGTCTACTGTTGTCTACTACTGTCTACTACTGTCTACTACTGTCTACTGTCTATTACTGTCTACTATTGTCTACTACTGTCTACTATTGTCTACTACTGTCTACTACTGTCTACTACTGTCTACTTTTGTCTACTACTGTCTACTACTGTCTACTACTGTCTACTGTCTACTACTGTCTACTACTGTCTACTATTGTCTATTACTGTCTACAATTATCTACTACTGTCTACTACTGTCTACTGCCTACTACTGTCTACTACTGTCTTTTACTGTCCACTACTGTCTACTATTGTCTATTACGGTCTACTATTGACTACTACTGTCTACTATTGTCTACTACTGTCTACTACTGTCTACTATTGTCTACTACTGTCTACTATTGTCTATTACTGTCTACTATTGTCTACTACTGTCTACTACTGTCTACTACTGTCTACTGGTGTCTACTACTGTCTACTACTGTCTAATACTGTCTATTACTGTCTACTACTGTCTACTATTGTCTACTATTGTCTACTACTGTCTACAAGGGCCTATTACTGTCTACTACTGTCTACTACTGTCTACTACTGTCTACTATTGTCTACTACTGTCTACTACTGTCTACTATTGTCTATTACTGTCTACTATTGTCTACTATTGTCTATTACTGTCTACTATTGTCTACTGTCTACTACTGTCTACTGTCTACTACTGTCTACTACTGTCTACTACTGTCTGCTACTGTCTATTACTATCTACTATTGTCTACAATTGTCTACTACTGTCTACTACTGTCTACTATTGTCTACTATTGTCTATTACTGTCTACTACTGTCTACTATTGTCTACTATTGTCTACTACTGTCTACTATTGTCTATTACTGTCTACTATTGTCTACTACTGTCTACTACTGTCTACTGGTGTCTACTACTGTCTACTACTGTCTAATACTGTCTATTACTGTCTACTACTGTCTACTATTGTCTACTATTGTCTACTACTGTCTACTATTGTCTACTATTGTCTACTACTGTCTATTACTGTCTACTACTGTCTACTACTGTCTACTACTGTCTACTACTGTCTACTACTGTCTACTATTGTCTAGTACTGTCTACTATTGTCTATTACTGTCTACTACTGTCTACTACTGTATACTATTGTCTACTACTGTCTACTACTGTCTACTACTGTCTACTATTTTCTATTACTGTCTACTATTGTCTACTATTGTCTATTACTGTCTTCTATTGTCTACTACTGTCTACTGTGTACTACTGTCTACTACTGTCTACTATTGTCTACTATTGTCTACTACTGTCTATTACTGTCTATTACTGTCTACTACTGTCTACTACTGTCTACTACTGTCTACTATTGTCTATTACTGTCTACTATTGTCTACTACTGTCTACTACTGTCTACTACTGTCTACTGGTGTCTACTACTGTCTACAACTGTCTACTATTGTCTACTACTGTCTACTACTGTCTATTACTGTCTACTACGGTCTACTACTGTCTACTGTCTACTACTGTCTACTACTGTCTACTACCATCTACTATTGTCTACTACTGTCTACTATTGTCTACTACTGTCTACTACTGTCTACTACTGTCTACTGATGTCTACTGTCTACTATTGTCTACTGCCTACTACTGTCTACAACTGTCTACTACTGTCTACTACTGTCTACTATTGTCTACTACTGTCTACTACTGTCTACTACTGTCTAATACTGTCTAATACTGTCTACTGTCTATTACTGTCTACTGTCTACTACTGTCTACTACTGTCTACTGTCTACTACTGTCTACTACTGTCTATTACTGTGTACTGTCTACTACTGTCTACTACTGTCTACTACTGTCTACTGTCTACTACTGTCTACTACTGTCTACTTCTGTCTACTGTCTACTACTGTCTAATACTGTCTACTATTGTCTACTACTGTCTACTACTGTCTAATACTGTCTACTACTGTCTACTACTGTCTACTACTGTCTACTACTGTCTACTACTGTCTACTATTGTCTACTACTGTCTACTAATGTCTACTATTGTCTACTACTGTCTACTATTGTCTACTGTCTATCACTGTAATCTACTGTCTACTACTGTCTACTTCTGTCTACTGTCTACTACTGTCTAATACTGTCTACTATTGTCTACTACTGTCTACTACTGTCTAATACTGTCTACTACTGTCTACTACTGTCTACTATTGTCTACTACTGTCTACTACTGTCTACTACTGTCTACTATTGTCTACTACTGTCTACTATTGTCTACTACTGTCTACTACTGTCTATTACTGTCTACTGTTGTCTACTACTGTCTACTATTGTCTACTACTGTCTACTGTTGTCTACTACTGTCTACTACTGTCTACTACTGTCTACTGTCTATTACTGTCTACTATTGTCTACTACTGTCTACTATTGTCTACTACTGTCTACTACTGTCTACTACTGTCTACTTTTGTCTACTACTGTCTACTACTGTCTACTGTCTACTACTGTCTACTACTGTCTACTACTGTCTATTACTGTCTACTGTTGTCTACTACTGTCTACTATTGTCTACTACTGTCTACTATTGTCTACTACTGTCTACTACTGTCTACTACTGTCTACTATTGTCTATTACTGTCTGCTATTGTCTACTACTGTCTACTGTTGTCTACTACTGTCTAGTACTGTCTACTACTGTCTACTGTCTATTACTGTCTACTATTGTCTACTACTGTCTACTATTGTCTACTACTGTCTACTACTGTCTACTACTGTCTACTTTTGTCTACTACTGTCTACTACTGTCTACTACTGTCTACTGTCTACTACTGTCTACTACTGTCTACTACTGTCTCCTGTCTACTACTGTCTACTATTGTCTACTACTGTCTACTGTCTACTGTCTACTACTGTCTACTACTGTCTACTACTGTCTACTACTGTCTACTGTCTACTACTGTCTACTACTGTCTACTACTGCCTACTACTGTCTACTGTCTACTACTGTCTACTACTGTCTATTACTGTCTACTGCTGTCTATTACTGTCTACTACTGTCTATTACTGTCTACTACTGTCTACTATTGTCTACTACTGTCTACTATTGTCTACTGCTGTCTACTACTGTCTACTGCTGTCTACTATTGTCTACCTCTCTCTTCTAACATCCTGATTCAGTGATACATGAGGGAGGTTGGTCTATGAACTTCTCAGAGCCTACCAGGCCAGGAGGCTGTGGCGTCTGTTCCCAATGGCTCCCTATTCCTTATGTAGTGCACTCTGGGTCCTGGTCAAAAGTAGTGCACAACGTAGGGAATAGGGTCCCATTTGGGATGCATCCTGTGTGGCTGACCAATTGTATTGCCTTTCTGGGAATCAATGACGCTAACAGTCTCTAATGAAAGCACTTCAGGGAACCACTGTGGGCTATTTCATCCCTTTTCCCATTTAACATATGGATGACATCTGGACAGTGGCTACTTTCAGAGCTATGGTGAATTATCTTCCAAATATTTCTCTCCTGTGACTCTCTCTCTCTCTCTCTCTCTCTCTCTCTCTCTCTCTCTCTCTCTCTGACACACACACAAAATACTTTCCCGCCAGTCCATGTTTCAGTAGTCTGATGTCATCTTCAATTAGACAGTGCTCTGATGACTGCTGGACCGAGTCCAACCCTCTGTCTCCCTGAGGCCTGCTGGACCGGGTCCAACTCTCTGTCTCCCTGAGGCCTGCTGGACCGGGTCCAACTCTCTGTCTCCCTGAGGCCTGCTGGACCGGGTCCAACCCTCTGTCTCCCTGAGGCCTGCTGGACTGGGTCCAACTCTCTGTCTCCCTGAGGCTTGCTGGACTGGGTCCAACTCTCTGTCTCCCTGAGGGCTGATGGGCCAGGTCCAACTCTCTGCCTCCCTGAGGCCTGTTGGACCGGGTCCAACTCTCTGTCTCCCTGAGGCTTGCTGGACTGGGTCCAACTCTCTGTCTCCCTGAGGGCTGATGGGCCAGGTCCAACTCTCTGCCTCCCTGAGGCCTGCTGGACCGGGTCCAACTCTCTGTCTCCCTGAGGCCTGCTGGACCGGGTCCAACTCTCTGTCTCCCTGAGGCCTGCTGGACCGGGTCCAACCCTCTGTCTCCCTGAGGCCTGCTGGACTGGGTCCAACTCTCTGTCTCCCTGAGGCTTGCTGGACTGGGTCCAACTCTCTGTCTCCCTGAGGGCTGATGGGCCAGGTCCAACTCTCTGCCTCCCTGAGGCCTGCTGGACCGGGTCCAACTCTCTGTCTCCCTGAGGCCTGCTGGACCGGGTCCAACCCTCTGTCTCCCTGAGGCCTGCTGGACTGGGTCCAACTCTCTGTCTCCCTGAGGCCTGCTGGACTGGGTCCAACTCTCTGTCTCCCTGAGGCTTGCTGGACTGGGTCCAACTCTCTGTCTCCCTGAGGCCTGCTGGACTGGGTCCAACTCTCTGTCCCCCGTCGGGCTGATGGGCCAGGTCCAACTCTCTGCCTCCCTGAGGCCTGCTGGACCGTGTCTATCCCTCTGTCTCCCTGAGGCCTGCTGGACCGGGTCCAACTCTCTGTCTCCCTGAGGCCTGCTGGACTGGGTCCAACCCTCTGCCTCCCTGAGGCCTGTTGGACCGGGTCCAACTCTCTGTCTCCCTGAGGCCTGCTGGACCGGGTCCAACTCTCTGTCTCCCTGAGGCCTGCTGGACTGGGTCCAACCCTCTGTCTCCCTGAGGCCTGCTGGACCGGGTCCAACCCTCTGTCTCCCTGAGGCCTGCTGGACCGGGTCCAACTCTCTGTCTCCCTGAGGCTTGCTGGACTGGGTCCAACTCTCTGTCTCCCTGAGGCCTGTTGGACCGGGTCCAACTCTCTGCCTCCCTGAGGCCTGCTGGACCGGGTCCAACTCTCTGTCTCCCTGAGGCCTGCTGGACCGGGTCCAACTCTCTGTCTCCCTGAGGCCTGCTGGACCGGGTCCAACCCTCTGTCTCCCTGAGGCCTGCTGGACCGGGTCCAACTCTCTGTCTCCCTGAGGCCTGTTGGACCGGGTCCAACCCTCTGTCTCCCTGAGGCCTGTTGGACCGGGTCCAACTCTCTGTCTCCCTGAGGCCTGGGCGTGGCAGAGGGGTGTTGTTTCTGTGTGTTTTGGGGTTTGTTTGTTTCCAGGGGATATGTTCTAGTTTTCTTTTTCTATGTTCATTTTTCTATGATTTGGCTGAGTATGGTTTCCAATCAGAGGCAGGTGTCTTTCGTTGTCTCTGATTGGAAGCCATACTTAGGCAGCCTGTTTTTTTTCCCTTTGGGTTTGTGGGTGGTTGTTTTCGGTATAGCCTATGGGTTTTGGGTATAGGTTTCGGTATAGCCTATGGGTTTGTGGGTGGGTGTTTCCGGTATAGCCTATGGGTTTTGGGTATAGGTTTCGGTATAGCCTATGGGTTTGTGGGTGGGTGTTTCCGGTATAGCCTATGGGTTTTGGGTATAGGTTTCGGTATAGCCTATGGGTTTGTGGGTGGGTGTTTCCGGTATAGCCTATGGGTTTTGGGTATAGGTTTCGGTATAGCCTATGGGTTTTGGGTATAGGTTTCGGTATAGCCTATGTGTTTTGGGTATAGGTTTCGGTATAGCCTATGGGTTGTGGGTGGGTGTTTTCGGTATAGCCTATGGGTTTTGGGTATAGGTTTTCGGTATAGCCTATGGGTTTTGGGTATAGGTTTTCGGTATAGCCTATGGGGGTTTGTGGGTAGGTGTTTTCGGTATAGCCTATGGGGGTTGTGGGTATAGGTTTCGGTATAGCCTATGGGTTTTTGGTATAGGTTTTCGGTATAGCCTATGGGTTTTGGGTATAGGTTTTCGGTATAGCCTATGTGTTTTGGGTATAGGTTTTCGGTATAGCCTATGGTTTGTGGGTATAGGTTTCGGTATAGCCTATGGGTTTTGGGTATAGGTTTCGGTATAGCCTATGGGTTTGTGGGTGGGTGGTTTCGGTATAGCCTATGGGTTGTGGGTGGTGTTTTCAGTATAGCCTATGTGCCTTACAGAACTGTTTATTGTCGGTCTGTTATTTTCGTTTATTAAGTGTTCACTTTATTTAAATAATAAAAGAAGATGAGCACTTTACCCGCTGCGCTTTGGTCCCCCTTTTCATCGACGTTTATGACACTCGGCTGGTTGTGTAATGCTTGTCTGGCAACACGCTCTCTCTCTCTCTACCTCTGAAATGCATTAACGTACATTTGCTGGACCACAACAAACAAAAAAAGAGAGAGAAAATCATAATGCCGCTTTCCAGTGAAGTAAAGACGATTATAACTATTAATGTTAAATCTGTAATAAATAAGTGATGTCTCCATGACACTGCCGAAGAGCTGAGCCCTCAACCAAGATCCTGTTAAAAACACAGAGAAGAGCAGCAGAAACACTGCTTTCAGCCACAACACTAGAAATGACAAATCAGAAAAGCTACTGTCTATAAGTTAGTGGGTAAGCTAGTATGTAAGTTAGTGGGTAAGCTAGTATGTAAGTTAGTGGGTAAGCTAGTATGTAAGTTAGTGGGTAAGCTAGTATGTAAGTTAGTGGGTAAGCTAGTGTGTAAGTTAGTGGGTAAGCTAGTGTGTAAGTTAGTGGGTAAGCTAGTATGTAAGTTAGTGGGTAAGCTAGTGTGTAAGCTAGTGTGTAAGTTAGTGGGTAAGCTAGTATGTAAGTTAGTGGGTAAGCTAGTATGTAAGTTAGTGGGTAAGCTAGTATGTAAGTTAGTGGGTAAGCTAGTGTGTAAGTTAGTGGGTAAGCTAGTATGTAAGTTAGTGGGTAAGCTAGTATGTAAGTTAGTGGGTGAGCTAGTATGTAAGTTAGTGGGTAAGCTAGTGTGTAAGTTAGTGTGTAAGCCAGTATGTAAGTTAGTGGGTAAGCTAGTCTGTAAGTTAGTGTGTAAGCTAGTATGTAAGTTAGTGTGTAAGCTAGTATGTAAGTTAGTGGGTAAGCTAGTATGTAAGTTAGTGGGTAAGCTAGTATGTAAGTTAGTGGGTAAGCTAGTGTGTAAGTTAGTGTGTAAGCTAGTATGTAAGTTAGTGGGTAAGCTAGTATGTATGTTAGTGGGTAAGCTAGTATGTAAGTTAGTGGGTAAGCTAGTATGTAAGTTAGTGGGTAAGCTAGTATGTAAGTTAGTGGGTAAGCTAGTATGTAAGTTAGTGGGTAAGCTAGTATGTAAGTTAGTGGGTAAGCTAGTATGTAAGTTAGTGGGTAAGCTAGTATGTAAGTTAGTGGGTAAGCTAGTATGTAAGTTAGTGTGTAAGCTAGTATGTAAGTTAGTGGGTAAGCTAGTATGTAAGTTAGTGGGTAAGCTAGTGTGAAAGTTACAGACAGTCCCTCTGATCAGACAGACAGCCCCTCTAATCAGACAGACAGTCCCTCTGATCAGACAGACAGCCCCTCTAATCAGACAGACAGTTCCTTGGATCAGACAGACAGTCCCTCTAATCAGACAGACAGCCCCTCTAATCAGACAGACAGTCCCTCTAATCAGACAGACAGCCCCTCTGATCAGACAGACAGTTCCTCTAATCAGACAGACAGTCCCTCTGATCAGACAGACAGTCCCTCTGATCAGACAGACAGTGTTAGTCTCTCCCTCTAATTTGATCTAATGACATGTCCTTTATTTCCTAAGGGAGAGTATGCAGTGAGGCACACACACACACACACACACACACACACACACACACACACACACACACACACACACACACACACACACACACACACACACACACACACACACACACACACAGACACAGACACAGACACACACACACACACAGCAGCAGAGGCGTAGGAGAGAAGAGCTGGGGTAGACAGGAGATAGACACTGATGAAGACAGACAGACAGACAGACAGACAGACAGACAGACAGACAGACAGACAGACAGACAGACAGACAGACAGACAGACAGACAGACAGACAGACAGACAGACAGACAGACAGACAGACAGACAGACAGACAGACAGACAGACAGACAGACAGACAGACAGAGGTCCTAACTAACCTGGGTTAGAAGCATCTAGAGACCCACAGTATGGATCCATCCCCAAAGTTTTTTCTTTATTTGTGTTATTTTCTACATTGTAGAAAAGTAGTTAAGACATCACAACTATGAAATAACGCATATGGAATAATGTAGTAACCAAAAAAGTGTTAAACAAATCAAAATATATTTTTAATTTGAGATTTTTCAAAGTGTAAGGTTGTGTATTTATTTTCTTAGTCAACCTTGTGTTCTGTTTCTTTGTGTTCTGGAACGTAGCCCTGTTTCTTTGTGTTCTAGAACGTAGCCCTGTTTCTTTGTGTTCTAGAACGTAGCCCTGTTTCTTTGTGTTCTAGAACGTAGCCCTGTTTCTTTGTGTTCTAGAACGTAGCCCTGTTTCTTTGTGTTCTAGAACGTAGCCCTGTTTCTTTGTGTTCTGGAACGTAGCCCTGTTTCTTTGTGTTCTAGAACGTAGCCCTGTTTCTTTGTGTTCTAGAACGTAGCCCTGTTTCTTTGTGTTCTAGAACGTAGCCCTATTTCTTTGTGTTCTAGAACGTAGCCCTGTTTCTTTGTGTTCTAGAACGTAGCCCTGTTTCTTTGTGTTCTAGAACGTAGTTCTGTTTCTTTGTGTTCTAGAACGTAGCCCTGTTTCTTTGTGTTCTAGAACGTAGCCCTGTTTCTTTGTGTTCTGGAACGTAGCCCTGTTTCTTTGTGTTCTGGAACGTAGCCCTGTTTCTTTGTGTTCTAGAACGTAGCCCTGTTTCTTTGTGTTCTAGAACGTAGCCCTGTTTCTTTGTGTTCTGGAACGTAGCCCTGTTTCTTTGTGTTCTGGAACGTAGCCCTGTTTCTTTGTGTTCTAGAACGTAGCCCTGTTTCTTTGTGTTCTAGAACGTAGCCCTGTTTCTTTGTGTTCTAGAACGTAGCCCTGTTTCTTTGTGTTCTAGAACGTAGCCCTGTTTCTTTGTGTTCTAGAACGTAGCCCTGTTTCTTTGTGTTCTAGAACGTAGCCCTGTTTCTTTGTGTTCTGGAACGTAGCCCTGTTTCTTTGTGTTCTAGAACGTAGCCCTGTTTCTTTGTGTTCTAGAACGTAGCCCTGTTTCTATGTGTTCTAGAACGTAGCCCTGTTTCTTTGTGTTCTAGAACGTAGCCCTGTTTCTTTGTGTTCTGGAACGTAGCCCTGTTTCTTTGTGTTCTAGAACGTAGCCCTGTTTCTTTGTGTTCTAGAACGTAGCCCTGCTTCTCTGTGTTCTGGAACGTAGCCCTGTTTCTTTGTGTTCTAGAACGTAGCCCTGTTTCTTTGTGTTCTGGAACGTAGCCCTGTTTCTTTGTGTTCTAGAACGTAGCCCTGTTTCTTTGTGTTCTAGAACGTAGCCCTGTTTCTTTGTGTTCTGGAACGTAGCCCTGTTTCTTTGTGTTCTGGAACGTAGCCCTGTTTCTTTGTGTTCTAGAACATAGCCCTGTTTCTTTGTGTTCTAGAACGTAGCCCTGCTTCTTTGTGTTCTGGAACGTAGCCCTGTTTCTTTGTGTTCTAGAACGTAGCCCTGTTTCTTTGTGTTCTGGAACGTAGCCCTGTTTCTTTGTGTTCTAGAACTTAGCCCTGTTTCTTTGTGTTCTAGAACGTAGCCCTGTTTCTTTGTGTTCTGGAACGTAGCCCTGTTTCTTTGTGTTCTGGAACGTAGCCCTGTTTCTTTGTGTTCTGGAACGTAGCCCTGCTTCTTTGTGTTCTAGAACGTAGCCCTGTTTCTTTGTGTTCTGGAACGTAGCCCTGCTTCTTTGTGTTCTAGAACGTAGCCCTGTTTCTTTGTGTTCTAGAACGTAGCCCTGTTTCATTGTGTTCTGGAACGTAGCCCTGCTTCTTTGTGTTCTGGAACATAGCCCTGTTTCTTTGTGTTCTAGAACGTAGCCCTGTTTCTTTGTGTTCTGGAACGTAGCCCTGTTTCTTTGTGTTCTGGAACGTAGCCCTGTTTCTTTGTGTTCTGGAACGTAGCCCTGTTTCTTTGTGTTCTAGAACGTAGCCCTGTTTCTTTGTGTTCTAGAACATAGCCCTGTTTCTTTGTGTTCTAGAACGTAGCCCTGTTTCTTTGTGTTCTAGAACGTAGCCCTGTTTCTTTGTGTTCTAGAACGGAGCCCTGTTTCTTTGTGTTCTAGAACGTAGCCCTGTTTCTTTGTGTTCTGGAACGTAGCCCTGTTTCTTTGTGTTCTGGAACGTAGCCCTGCTTCTTTGTGTTCTAGAACGTAGCCCTGCTTCTTTGTGTTCTAGAACGTAGCCCTGTTTCTTTGTGTTCTAGAACGTAGCCCTGTTTCTTTGTGTTCTAGAACGTAGCCCTGTTTCTTTGTGTTCTGGAACGTAGCCCTGTTTCTTTGTGTTCTAGAACGTAGCCCTGTTTCTTTGTGTTCTAGAACGTAGCCCTGTTTCTTTGTGTTCTAGAACGTAGCCCTGTTTCTTTGTGTTCTAGAACGTAGCCCTGTTTCTTTGTGTTCTAGAACGTAGCCCTGTTTCTTTGTGTTCTGGAACGTAGCCCTGTTTCTTTGTGTTCTAGAACGTAGCCCTGTTTCTTTGTGTTCTGGAACGAGCCCTGTTTCTTTGTGTTCTGGAACGTAGCCCTGTTTCTTTGTGTTCTAGAACGGAGCCCTGTTTCTTTGTGTTCTAGAACGGAGCCCTGTTTCTTTGTGTTCTAGAACGTAGCCCTGTTTCTTTGTGTTCTAGAACGTAGCCCTGTTTCTTTGTGTTCTGGAACGTAGCCCTGTTTCTTTGTGTTCTGGAACGTAGCCCTGTTTCTTTGTGTTCTAGAACGTAGCCCTGTTTCTTTGTGTTCTGGAACGTAGCCCTGTTTCTTTGTGTTCTGGGACGTAGCCCTGTTTCTTTGTGTTCTGGAACGTAGCCCTGTTTCTTTGTGTTCTGGAACGTAGCCCTGTTTCTTTGTGTTCTGGAACGTAGCCCTGTTTCTTTGTGTTCTGGAACGTAGCCCTGTTTCTTTGTGTTCTGGAACGTAGCCCTGTTTCTTTGTGTTCTAGAACGTAGCCCTGTTTCTTTGTGTTCTAGAACATAGCCCTGTTTCTTTGTGTTCTAGAACGTAGCCCTGTTTCTTTGTGTTCTAGAACGTAGCCCTGTTTCCTTGTGTTCTAGAACGTAGCCCTGTTTCTTTGTGTTCTAGAACGTAGCCCTGTTTCTTTGTGTTCTGGAACGTAGCCCTGTTTCTTTGTGTTCTAGAACGTAGCCCTGTTTCTTTGTGTTCTAGAACATAGCCCTGTTTCTTTGTGTTCTGGAACGTAGCCCTGTTTCTTTGTGTTCTAGAACTTAGCCCTGTTTCTTTGTGTTCTAGAACGTAGCCCTGTTTCTTTGTGTTCTAGAACATAGCCCTGTTTCTTTGTGTTCTAGAACGTAGCCCTGTTTCTTTGTGTTCTGGAACGTAGCCCTGTTTCTTTGTGTTCTGGAACGTAGCCCTGTTTCTTTGTGTTCTAGAATGTAGCCCTGTTTCTTTGTGTTCTGGAACGTAGCCCTGTTTCTTTGTGTTCTGGAACGTAGCCCTGTTTCTTTGTGTTCTGGAACGTAGCCCTGTTTCTTTGTGTTCTAGAACGTAGCCCTGTTTCTTTGTGTTCTGGAACGGAGCCCTGTTTCTTTGTGTTCTGGAACGTAGCCCTGTTTCTTTGTGTTCTGGAACATAGCCCTGTTTCTTTGTGTTCTAGAACGTAGCCCTGCTTCTTTGTGTTCTAGAACGTAGCCCTGTCTTTCATTTGTGTTGATTAATTTCACCTGTGTTAGTTACTCACCTGATCTCATCAGCTCCTTATTTAGTTCAGTTCATTCTGGTTGTGCCTTTGTGAGGTATTG
>NC_138304.1:107963597-107991097 GCF_965601325.2 Salmo salar
ACGTTGTCTGCTTGCATCCAGCTTGGCCAGCCCGACCTGGCTTGTATTTTTTTTCATGGTCCCAAATGGAAACAAAGCTTCCGTCACCTACGTCGGACCTCTTACCGTTAATCTCAACCAAAAAACCAACACTGATAATATTCACCACAATCTGTGTGAACTCACAGACCGTTTCTGTCAGGAGAGAGGATGAATCCAGAGGCTGTTAAATATTCCACCAGACAATAACACAACAAACTCTCACCATTCACACACTAAGGTAGACTATTGATTCTCTCAAAAAAATTATTAGAATATTAATTTACTGTAAACATAGAAATCGATCAGATCAAATCAAATTTCCATCAGGTTTACGGCAATATACATTTTTGCTTATAGGTGGAATGATCAGATATACAAATAAATGAAAGTAGAGAATCACCTAATACAGATTCTACCTTTGCCTTCCCAATAACAACAATTCATTGTCTCAATATATCTTCCCATTTAAAATGGGACACTCAACAATAGCTTGAAGATCAAACCAAGGTTATCAGGTCATGCCTTCAATACACTACAGGGGATGTGTTTGTTCTACTGGCTGTCAGAGGGAAGACAGGAAAGCTAAATGGGATTGTACACAGACCCACCCTGACAGTCCCCTCCCGCCTAAATGCAATGACCGTCTTCTTACACAGACAATCTGATACAGTGGAAATTCCCATGCATCAATCTCATGGATGATTAAGCACGGTAATGAAGGTTTTTGGACATTCTCCACAGAGCCACAGACACACACACACACAGTCACACACACGCGCACAGTCACACAGATTCACATACACACTCTCCCCCCCACACAGATTCACATACACACTCTCCCCCCCACACAGATTCACATACACACTCTCCCCCTCACACATATGCACACCCACATGCACAAACACATTCTCTCTCTCTCTCTCTCACACACACACACATACATACACAAACACATTCTCTCTCTGTGTCTCTCTCACACACACACACACACACACACACACACACACACACACACACACACACACACACACACACACACACACACACACACACAGCAGCTGTTGACATTCATGCATTCGAAGCAGAGGTGTGAATTACAATGAATCCCCATTAATTTCAATGATCACAAAGTCAACTTTTGGCAATGTTTCAAATGAATATAGATATCATGTATATCGGTGTAATTCTCTGTCGCGATGCGAAGCTATTTTCTACCCAGGTAACCATAGAAACCAGGTGCTGTCGTCTTTACTTTCCTTTGTCTCAGCAACCTTCAACAAGTATCATATTAAAACTGTTTTTAGATGTACAGTACATTTCTGTTAGCTTTACAGACAGACAGACAGACAGACAGACAGACAGACAGACAGACAGACAGACAGACAGACAGACAGACAGACAGACAGACAGACAGACAGACAGACAGACAGACAGACAGACAGACAGACAGACAGACAGACAGAGGCCTTCAGAAAGTTTTCACACCGCTTGAAAGACCCCAGATTTTGTTATGTTACAGCCTGAATATAAAATGGATTACAATTAGATTTTTGGTCACTGGCCATCACACAATATTCATTAGTGTCAAAGTGTCTTTTTTTTTTTTTTTCGAAATTTGTACAAATTCATTTAAAAATTGAAATCTGAAATGTCTTGAGTCAATAAGTATTCAACCCCTTTGTTATGGCAAGACTAAATAAGTTCAGGAGTATAATAGCGATCAAACCCTTTTTTTCTATTTTTGCCAAGCATGACATACCCAAATCTAACTGCCTGTAGCTCAGGCCCTGAAGCAAGGATATGCATATTCTTGGTACCATTTGAAAGGAAACACTTTATAATTTGTGGAAATGTGAAATTAATGTAGGTGAGTATAACACATTAGATCTGGTGAAAGATAATACAAAGAAAAAAAACATTTTTTTCCCCATCATCTTTGAAATACAAGAGAAAGGCCAAATATGTGACTAGGCTCAATTTAGATGTTGGCCACTAGATGGCAGCAGTGTGTGTGCAAAGTTTTAGACTGATCCAATGAACCATTGCATTTATGTTTAAAATGTTGTATCAAGACAGCCCAAATGTGCCTAATTGGTTTATTAATACATGTTCAAGTTCATAATTGTGCACTCTCCTCAAATAATAGCATGGTATTCTTTCACTGTAATAGCTACTGTAAATTGGACAGCGCAGTTAGATTAACAAGAATTTAAGCTTTCTGCCAATATCAGATATGTCTATGTCCTGGGAAATGTTCTTGTTACTTACAACCTCATGCTACCTCCAAGCCATAAGACTGCTGAACAATTAGTCGGGGTAGCCATTTAATTATTTACATTGACCCCCACCCCCTTTTTTTACGCTTCTACTAGTCGCTGTTTATTATCTATGCATAGTCATTTTACCCCTACCTAGATGCAGCGGCGGATTTAGGTATAGGCGAGATGGGTAGGCGAACTGGGCAGCATCTTGGCTGGAAGCAGTAAAAAAAATTGGAATGGTGAGATTTGCGCGATCGGTTTTCTATCGCTCATTTGCACGTCACGTCAATGATATCATGTCACCGTGTGGGACTGTGGGTAAATTAGCCCTGATTCTAGTTTGTGAGCTAGGCAGGCTACTGCCTGGGAAGGTCTCCCACTCAGAAGTACGAGATGGGTAGGTGAGACAGGGAGCAGGTTGACCTCAGGTCTCCCCTCTTCTTATGAAGATCATCAAAGGTAAGTGAATATTTATAATGCTATTTATGATTTTAGATGACTCCAAAATGGCGGGTATCTGTATTGCCTGCTGTTGTTTTCTGAGCGCAGTACTCAGATTATTGCAAAGTGTGCTTTCCCCGTGAAGCTTTGTTGAAATCTGTCACAGCGGTTGCATTAAGGAGGAGTTTATCTATAATTCTTTGAATAACAGTTTAATATTTTATCAACGTTTATGATGAGTATTTCTATAAATTGATGTGCTCATTCACCGGAAGTTTTCGGAGGAAAAGCATTTCTGAAAATTACGGGCCAATGTAAAATGGGGTTTTTGGATATAAATATGAACTTTATCGAGCAAAACATACATGTATTGTGTAACATGAAGTCCCATGAGTGCCATCTGATGAAGATCATCAAAGGTTAGTGCTTAATTTTAGCTGTATTTCTGGTTTTTGTGACGCCTCTCCTTGCTTGGAAAATGGCTGTGTGGCTTTTATTTTTTAGGCACTGTCCTAACATAATCTAATATTTTGCTTTCGCCGTAAAGCCTTTTTGAAATCGGACAATGTGGTTCGATTAAGGAGAAGTGTGTCTTTAAAATGGTGTAAAATAGTAGTATGTTTGAGAAATTTGAATTATGAGATTTTTGCTGTTTTGAATTTGCCGCCCTGCTATTTCACTGGCTGTGTCCCGCAGGTGGGACGGTAGCGTCCCACATAGCCCAGAGAGGCTACAAGACATCTATATCATGTTGATATTTTGTATCTTTTGTGATATATTGAGTGTTTTGGGGTGTCTTATGCCTAGTATTAGCCAAGGAGGTTGTATGGTTCATTTGGTTCCTATTCTGAAAGTTTGATAAATTGTCCATAATGACATGTGTATTTAAAAGGTGCAACAAATGTATTTAGGGTGCCAGACTCAAACTGTATTTCAATGCACATTCAGGGGCACTTCTGAAATATTACGGAGCACCCTCTGGCACTGGCCAGGATGAGCAGCCATCCACCTCCTCAGACATACAGGCCTCTTCAGAAATGATCTCAGACCCCCAGGATGAGGAGCCATCCACCTCCTCAGACATACAGGCCTCTTCAGAAATGATCTCAGACCCCCAGGATGAGGAGCCATCCACCTCCTCAGACATACAGGCCTCTTCAGAAATGATCTCAGACCTCCAGGATGAGGAGCCATCCACCTCCTCAGACATACAGGCCTCTTCAGAAATGATCTCAGACCCCCAGGATGAGGAGCCATCCACCTCCTCAGACATACAGGCCTCTTCAGAAATGATCTCAGACCCCCAGGATGAGGAGCCATCCACCTCCTCAGACATACAGGCCTCTTCAGAAATGATCTCAGACCCCCAGGATGAGGAGCCATCCACCTCCTCAGACATACAGGCCTCTTCAGAAATGATCTCAGACCCCCAGGATGAGGAGCCATCCACCTCCTCAGACATACAGGCCTCTTCAGAAATGATCTCGGAGCATCAGGATGAGGACGAAGACCCATTTGTTTCCACTTTCTCCCCAGCAGGATTCTTCAGGTGTGTTTGCGCACACGCGCATGTGTGTGTGTGTGTGTGTGTGTGTGTGTGTGTGTGTGTGTGTGTGTGTGTGTGTGTGTGTGTGTCTGTGTGTGTGTGTGTGTGTGTGTGTGTGTGTGTGTGTGTGTGTGTGTGTGTGTGTGTGTGTCTGTGTGTGTACACGCACATGTTGTTCATGTGTGTATCCCTGCATAACATAAACACAATAAATAATTTCCATTTTGCAAAGTTTTAAGTTTCCGTATTGTAGGTAACAATGATGATTGTATTATTACTGTGTATGTATGCGGGATGTTCCACCACTGTAAATGCTGTGAATAACGTGTGTAAACTAATGACCATGTGCTCTCCATTAGAAATGCATCCCCACCACACCCTGCTGCTGAGGATGAACCACTGTCTACAGACTCTGATGACTGGCCTTCAGGTCTGACTGACACAATTCAGACACAACTAGTTTGCAGAGGACCAAGTCAGGTACCACCTAACTATGTTTTCCCAAGGACTGAGAGTGATGGAAGAATTTGCCTCCACCACTATTTCAGGAAGACCTTGGTGAGTGGTGAAAAAAAAAAAAAAAATCCCTAGAAGTTGGTTGGTGTATTCTGCTGTTTCTGCAAAACTCTTTATTGAAAGAATAAAATGAATCTTGCAATCTCAGGACTGACAGACTGGAAACATGCAAGTTCTTTGCTGACTTCACACGACAACAGTCCAGAACACCAAAACTGCATGAAAACATGGAATGAACTGGCAATGAGGATCAAAAAAGGGAAAACGATTGATAAGCATGAGATGGCACTTATGGAGGCTGAGAGGACAAGATGGAGAGAGGTGTTGATACATCTGACTGCTATGGTGCAGTCTCTTTGCAATTAGAAATCTGGCATTAAGGAGACACACAGAAACACTGTCCTCTCCATCAAATGGACATTTCCTCTAAGAGTTTGAAACTGATGGAACAATTTGATCCAGTCATGAAAGAGCACCTTAACCGTGTCCAAAAAAAAGGGACCTCGAGTCAAACCATCAGCTAACTTGGCCACCAAATACAGAATAAACTCACTCATTGATTTGTTGAGCAACAAGGTTCTTTCAATAACGGTGAGTGACATCGAGCTGGTAAAATTCTTCTCTATCGTTCTAGATTGCACCTCAGACGTTCAGCCACACTGAACAGTTTGTCAGTTGTGATTAGAATTGTTTCACTGAAGGAGAATCCCCACATAAAGGAACATTTTATGGGGGTTTTTGGAGGCAGAGGAGTCCACGGGCCAACGTTTGGCATCCCTGATTCTCAGACGATTAAAGGAGCAACAAATTCATTTTGAGGACTTCAGAGGACAGTCTTATGATAATGGGGCCAACATGAGAGGTAAAAACAAAGATGTCCAAGCCAGACTCTTGGAAATGAATCCAAGAGCTCTATTGATGCCATGTGGAGCTCACACATTGAACCTGGTTATGGCTGACGCTGCTAAAAGCCATAGGTAAAAGCCATACTATAAGTTACGTCGGCATCTTACACAAAACTGTACACCTTGTTCTCAGCCTCCACACAGTGATGGGCCATCCTGAAGAGAAAAAAAAACATGTGGACATCACTTTGAAGATGTGGACTGAGAAAGGTGGGAGAGTGAAGAGTGTCGAGCCACTGAGGTATCAGGCAGCAGCGGTGAGAGAGCCACTGAGGTATCAGGCAGCAGCGGTGAGAGAGCCACTGAGGTATCAGGCAGCAGCGGTGAGAGAGCCACTGAGGTATCAGGCAGCAGCGGTGAGAGAGCCACTGAGGTATCAGGCAGCAGCGGTGAGAGAGCCACTGAGGTATCAGGCAGCAGCGGTGAGAGAGCCACTGAGGTATCAGGCAGCAGCGGTGAGAGAGCCACTGAGGTATCAGGCAGCAGCGGTGAGAGAGCCACTGAGGTATCAGGCAGCAGCGGTGAGAGAGCCACTGAGGTATCTGGCAGCAGCGGTGAGAGAGCCACTGAGGTATCAGGCAGCAGCGGTGAGAGAGCCACTGAGGTATCAGGCAGCAGCGGTGAGAGAGCCACTGAGGTATCAGGCAGCAGCGGTGAGAGAGCCACTGAGGTATCAGGCAGCAGCGGTGAGAGAGCCACTGAGGTATCAGGCAGCAGCGGTGAAAGAGCCACTGAGGTATCAGGCAGCAGCGGTGAGAGAGCCACTGAGGTATCAGGCAGCAGCGGTGAGAGAGCCACTGAGGTATCAGGCAGCAGCGGTGAGAGAGCCACTGAGGTATCAGGCAGCAGCGGTGAGAGAGCCACTGAGGTATCAGGCAGCAGCGGTGAGAGAGCCACTGAGGTATCTGGCAGCAGCGGTGAGAGAGGTATCAGGCAGCAGCGGTGAGAGAGCCACTGAGGTATCAGGCAGCAGCGGTGAGAGAGCCACTGAGGTATCAGGCAGCAGCGGTGAGAGAGCCACTGAGGTATCAGGCAGCAGCGGTGAGAGAGCCACTGAGGTACCAGGCAGCAGCGGTGAGAGAGGGACTGAGGTACCAGGCAGCAGCGGTGAGAGAGCCACTGAGGTATCAGGCAGCAGCGGTGAGAGAGCCACTGAGGTATCAGGCAGCAGCGGTGAGTGAGCCACTGAGGTATCAGGCAGCAGCGGTGAGAGAGCCACTGATTGAGGTGAGGGAATAAACCAAAGATCCTGTGATATAGATTGAGGCCCAGTCCTTGTCAGAGGAGGTGGGATCATACCACTTCAGCATCTGTAAAGCGGTGTGGTATGACATCTGGAGCCACATCCAACATGTGATCAAGCTGATGCAGTCTCCCAGTATGCATGTAGATGTTGCAGTCAGTCTTCTCAGAAAGACAGAGAGAGGTCTCAGCAACTACAGGGCAACAGGCTTTATGACTGCACAGATGCCAACCAAGGATATTTGCGAGGGTATGAATGTAGAGGCTGTTCTACAACAAAAAAGGCTGAGGTCCACAAAGCGCCACTTTTCATACGGATCATTTGATGAGCCTTTGAGTGATGCCCTGAAGAAGCTGGAGGTGGACATTTTTCAATGTCGTTGTTGACGCTGCAACCTCAGCCCTTCAGGAAAGATTTTCCACAATGGATAATGTGGGAGAGAAGTTTGGAATGCTGTAAACCTTAAAGTCTCTCCAATGAGGAGCTGACAGAACATTGTGAGGCCCTTAGTATGACACTATGTAACGGCTGTTGGAAGAGAGAGTAGACCAAGGTGCAGCGGAGTTAGTGTTCATCATGATTTTAATTTAATAAAGAACACTACACAAAACAAAACGAGAAAACTGCCGGCCAAACAGTCCTGTCAGGTGCAAAACACTCAACAGAAACAATTACCCACAAAACCCAAAGGAAAAACATGCTCCTTATGTGTGACTCCCAATCAGCAACAACGAACTTCAGCTGTGCCTGATTGGGAGCCACACACGGCCCAAAACAAAGAAATACAAAAACATAGAAAAAGGAACATAGAACGCCCACCCAATGTAACACCCTGGCCTAACCAAAATAAAGAACAAAAACCCCTCTCTATGGCCAGGGCGTTACAGTACCCCCCCCCCCCCCCCCCCCCAAAGAGGTATGACAATACAAAGAACACTCAGACTTGGATAGCGATCGTACTTAAGTGGGTGTTTTTCCCACATGGGTTTGTGGGAGATTGTCTTTGAGTTAGTGTGTGTTTCACCTCTGCGTCACGGTTTTGTTGTTTTTGTCATTCAGTTTATTTATATGTATTGCATAGTTTCACAGTTCAATAAAAATGTGGAACGATAATCACGCTGCACTTTGGTCCGCTCTTTCCTACGACAACCGTGACAGGAAGGCTGAAAGTGACCTGCAGAGAGCCAAGATGGACGCCACGCGCTTGACAAGACAACTGGAAGAGACAATAGGATGTATTTCAAAATACAAAATATCAAGATCTCTCTCTCTCTATCTCTAATTCACGACGTTGTATTGACATGGAAAGTCTGCCAATGCAAACACATGTTAAATCAATGATGCTATAAATAAAAACCTCTCTGGGATCTATGGTATTCATCATCTTTTGGATGGAACTACAGTCACATTAATCACATGAATTGATTATGGCCATTTCAAACCTTTATTCCATCATTTGATCATTTGGCTGCTGTCCATGACTTCCTCTTGATCTATATTGACAAGAGAGGAGGGAGGGAGGGAGGGAGGGAGGGAGGGAGGGAGGGGAGGGAGGGAGGGAGGGAGGGAGGGAGGGAGGAGAGGAGAGGAGAGGAGGGAGGGAGGGAGGGAGGAGGGGGGAGGGAGGTTGAGGAGGGAGGGGAGGGAGGGAATAGAGGAGGAGGGAGGAGAGGAGGGAGGGATGGAGGGAGGGAGGAGGAGGGAGGGAAGAGAGGAGGAGGGAGGGAGGGATGGAGGGAGGAGGAGGGAGGGAAGAGAGAAGGAGGGAGGTTGAGGAGGGAGGGGAGGGAGGGAGGGATGAGGGGGAGGGAGGTTGAGGAGGGAGGGGAGGGAAGAGAGGAGGAGGGAGAAGAAGAGGGAGGGATGGAGGGAGGAGGAGGGAGGGAAGAGAGGAGGAGGGAGGGAAGAGAGGAGGGAGGGGAGGGAGGGAAGAGAAGAGAAGAGAGGAGGAGGGAGGTTGAGGAGGGGGGAGGGAGGGAGGTTGAGGAGGGGAGGGAGGGAGGGAGGGAGGAGGAGGGAGGGAAGAGAGGAGGAGGGAGGTTGAGGAGGTAGGGGAGGGAGGGAGGGAGGGAGGGAGGGAGGGAGGGAGGGAGGGAGGAGGGAGGGAGGGAGGGAGGGAGGGAGGGAGGGAGGGAGGGAGGGGAGGCGATACTGCTCTTACTCTCCTCTCTCTCCCTGTAGAATATCTTTTGGGTGTTTTGGACGGTACACCACAGTTTACCAGAACTTACACAACGTAGATGAAGAGGAGGATCTGGAGGTTAGGGTTATAGGAGAGGAAGAGGAGGATCTGGGTTATAGGAGAGGAAGAGGAGGATCTGGAGGTATGGGTTATAGGAGAGGAAGAGGAGGATCTGGGTTATAGGAGAGGAAGAGGAGGAGGAGGATCTGGAGGTAAGGGTTATAGGAGAGGAAGAGGAGGATCTGGGTTATAGGAGAGGAAGAGGAGGAGGAGGATCTGGAGGTAAGGGTTATAGGAGAGGAAGAGGAGGATCTGGGTTATAGGAGAGGAAGAGGAGGATCTGGGTTATAGGAGAGGAAGAGGAGTATCTGGAGGTATGGGTTATAGGAGAGGAAGAGGAGGATCTGGGTTATAGGAGAGGAAGAGGAGTATCTGGAGGTATGGGTTATAGGAGAGGAAGAGGAGGATCTGGGTTATAGGAGAGGAAGAGGAGGATCTGGGTTATAGGAGAGGAAGAGGAGGATCTGGGTTATAGGAGAGGAAGAGGAGGATCTGGAGGTAAGGGTTATAGGAGAGGAAGAGGAGGATCTGGGTTATAGGAGAGGAAGAGGAGGATCTGGAGGTATGGGTTATAGGAGAGGAAGAGGAGGATCTGGGTTATAGGAGAGGAAGAGGAGGAGGAGGATCTGGAGGTATGGGTTATAGGAGAGGAAGAGGAGGATCTGGGTTATAGGAGAGGAAGAGGAGGATCTGGGTTATAGGAGAGGAAGAGGAGGATCTGGGTTATAGGAGAGGAAGAGGAGGATCTGGAGGTAAGGGTTATAGGAGAGGAAGAGGAGGATCTGGGTTATAGGAGAGGAAGAGGAGGATCTGGGTTATAGGAGAGGAAGAGGAGGATCTGGGTTATAGGAGAGGAAGAGGAGGATCTGGAGGTTAGGGTTATAGGAGAGGAAGAGGAGGATCTGGGTTATAGGAGAGGAAGAGGAGGATCTGGAGGATCTGGGTTATAGGAGAGGAAGAGGAGGATCTGGGTTATAGGAGAGGAAGAGGAGGATCTGGGTTATAGGAGAGGAAGAGGAGGATCTGGGTTATAGGAGAGGAAGAGGAGGATCTGGGTTATAGGAGAGGAAGAGGAGGAGGAGGATCTGGAGGTTAGGGTTATAGGAGATGAAGAGGGCAGTAACATATCATCCATTCATATCAAATGAAACTGTCAACTGCCTGGACAACCTGTTTCAGTGACTCACCATGTGTTTGAGCTATGGGAGATTGATTCATTCTAAAAGCACAAATGATAACAAGCCTCTGGTTCAACCTGATCAAGGTTGTTTGTCCCAAATGGCACACTATTCCCAATATAGTGCACTATATTTATATAGGCCTCTGGTAAAAAAAAGAAAAAAAAAGTAGTTCACTAAATAGGGAATAGGGTGCCATTTGGGACACCAAAAAAGGACTTAGTGGAATGGAATGCATTCTCCTCGCTTTCCCTTGATGAGTCCTTGATTGAAACTCTTGGTGGTTTCTGTGGACATACTTTTAACTGGTTAGTTGGTTTAATACGGAGATATACTTAGATTGTTAGTTTGATTACTGTCCTGGGCTGCTTGCTAAATATTTCTCATCCGGGGCTTTGCTTTTTCTAACATTAGTGAGCTAGCTAACGTTAGCCACCTAGCTAGAATTTGTAACATATCATACGTTTTGCGATTTGTATCATATTGTATGTTTTGCAAATTCTGAAAATGTTTATGTTTTGCAAATTCTTAACATCTAATACAAATTGTCATTCATAAAACATATCATACGAAATGGGGTGATGGACATTCACGAATGAATACATACCAAACGAAACGTAACATATCATACTAAATGGGGTGTCTCGAAACGCTCTAAGACCAGGATGCTACCCAACACACCACTAATAAGCTGAGCTTTGTGAGAGCAAAATTGCAAGATTATATTATAATACTGTAATTGCATCAAATGGTTGTTTTATGTAACAGAATAGAGGGTTCTTATAACGCTATTGTGTCTGTGTGAACTGAAAGTGGGCCTCTGAGAGATTTAACACTGACAGGAGATTTACGATGTCTTTTGAGTGATATCAGCTCCAGAGCTCCAGGGTTAATGTTTCTGTACTGAGCTACCGGGGGGAGTTGGAGCGCTGGTCTCTACACAATGAGAACAGTTTTTACAGCAGATACTGTCTGCTGTGAATTATAAGTATCTTTCATACAAATCTTAACCTTGTGACCCATTCCATACATCTGTTGTTTGTCATGTAGACTGAAGGGGCTATTAAATACCTTTGTACTTTTGTCTCAGGGGTTCTCAACGAATCATCTGAGGGGGATTCGTCGACCAGCCATCGTTATCGTAGAGCACTCAATCGATTCACTTTATATGTGTGTGTTGTATTGACCTACTCCCTTATTAATATTAGTTTAAGTATGACTCCTACTTGTATGATAAGTTTGTCTCTCCTCATTTGATAATAAAGAAATTAACCACCACAGCTTCTGTCATTGTTTTTTCACCTCACACAAGTCAACAAAGTCTCTTTTCTTTTTACATCCATTGCGAATGATAGTTCCACAGTATTATACTTTTTTTTTCCCAACACTTCTGGCCTCGATAATCACTGAAAGAACAAAATATCATGATCTGATGATCCTATATATCCAGTGAAAACGTCATAAAAAAACAGCTGTCTGTCCTGAGCTCAATGGCGCAGGAATCTCTGAGGGCCCGGAATAGGCTAGTTGATACAATGTTGCAAGTTCGCTAGCTCCAGCATTGGCCAGACGCAGTGAGGATTTGATACAATGTTGCACTTCACTAGCTCCAGCATTGGCCAGACGCAGTGAGGATTTGATACAATGTTGCACTTCACTAGCTCCAGCATTGGCCAGACGCAGTGAGGATTTGATACAATGTTGCAAGTTCGCTAGCTCCAGCATTGGTCAGACGCAGTGAGGATTTGATACAATGTTGCACTTCACTAGCTCCAGCATTGGCCAGAAGCAGTGAGGATTTGATACAATGTTGCAAGTTCACTAGCTCCAGCATTGGCCAGACGCAGTGAGGATTTGATACAATGTTGCACTTCACTAGCTCCAGCATTGGCCAGACGCAGTGAGGATTTGATACAATGTTGCAAGGGAGGCAGACAGGCAGAATAGAGAAATGAATGTGACTGCTGTTTTTTCTGCTGTTTTTAGGCCTTTGTATTTTACTTATTTGATGATGGAAGTTATAGGTCTACTGCTGCATTAACCTATAGGCTATCTCTGAGTTATAGGTCCACTGCTACATTGACCTATAGGCTATCTCTGAGTTCTAGGTCTAGTGCTACATTGACCTATAGGCCATCTCTGAGTTATATGGAAGTTATAGGTCTACTGCTGCATTAACCTATAGGCTATCTCTGAGTTATAGGCCTACTGCTGCATTGACCTATAGGCTATCTCTGAGTTATATGGTCTCATTTATTTAGCCACCAATGGATCACAGTGTATCAATGTGTCCCCATGGCAGAGGCTGGTGCTCTCGCCATCGATGAAATTTTACTTTTCAATTTGTATCATTTTACATCAGATGTTTATGATAAACCACGTGACAATGATTTGGAAGAACAAAATTATTATTTTTTAAATTAAACTCCAATCCAGATGTGTTGGTCATTACTGAGACGTGGTTAAGGAAGAGTATTTTGAATACTGATGTTAACCTTTCTGGTTATAACCTTTTTCAGCAATACAGATCTTCCAAAGGTGGTGGAGTGGCAATCTTTACCAAGGATCACCTTCAGTGCTCGGTTGTCTCCACCAAGTCTCTCCGCAAACATTTCGATTTTCTGTTTTAGGCATTAAACATTTCAAATAGCTCTTCATTGACTGTTGCTGGGTGCTATCGTCCTCCATCAGCACCGGCCTGTACCCTACCTGCCTTAAGATCTCTCCTGGCCCCTTACACTAAGTCTGAATTTGTCCTGCTAGGTGACCTAAACTGGGACATGCTTAAACCACCTGACCAAGTCCTAAAGCAATGGGACTCCCTAAATATTTCTCAGATTATTACCAATCCCACAAGGTATGACTCCAAACACCCAGAAAAGGCTACTCTCCTTGATGTTATCCTCACAAATAATCCTGATAGGTATCAGTCTGGTGTTTTCTGTAATGACCTTAGTGATCACTGTTTTACAGCCTGTGTTCGTAATGGCTGCTCAGTGAAAATACCTGTCCTGATTTGTCATAGACGCTTGCTAAAAAACTTTAATGAGCAAGCCTTCCTTCATGACCTTTAAATTTGTACAGAATCAGCTTGATCCCCTCTGTCGATGATGCTTGGACCTTCTTTTTTGATATTTTCAGAAATTTTGCTAACAAACACGCCCCCATAAAGAAAATGATAACTAAAAACAGGTTCAACCCCTGGTTCGACCGTGATTTAGCAGAGTTACTCCACCTCAAGAATTGCATTTGGCAAAAGGCTTGTAACGCACATACTAAGGCTGACTGGCTCTAGTTCAGGCAAAGGAGAAATAAGTGCACTCAGGCTATCCAGAAGGCCAAAGTTAGTTACTTTAAGGAGCAGTTATTGCTCTCTCTGTGGTTCTAACCCCAAGAAGTTCTTGAAAACAGTTAAAGACCTGAAGAATAAAACCTCCTCGTCACAGCTGCTCATGTCCCTTAATGTTGATGATGTGGTTGTTACTGACAAGAAGCACATGGCTGAGCTCTTTAATCACCACTTCATTAAGTCAGGATTCCTATTTGACTCAGCCATGCCTCCTTGCCCATCCAACATTTCCTCATCTCCCACCCCTGCTAACGCGACTAGCCTCGATGCTCCTCCCTCTTTTCCCCCTGCCCCACTACAAAGTTTCTCCCTGCAGGCGGTCACTGAGTCCGAGGTGCTAAAGGAGCTCCTTAAACTTGACCACCCAAAAAACACTGCAACTTTAAAGGTCCTCAATGATGTCACCATTGATTCCAAGCAATGTTGTGCTGCTGTTTTTATTGACTTGGCCAAAGCTTTTGATACGGTAGACCATTCCATTCTTGTGGGCCGGCTAAGGAGTATTGGTGTCTCTGAGGGGTCTTTGGCCTGGTTTGCTAACTACCTCTCTCAAAGTCTGCAGTGTATAAAGTCAGAACATCTGCTGTCTCAGCCACTGCCTGTCACCAAGGGAGTACCCCAAGGCTTGATCCTAGGCCCCACGCTCTTCTCAATTTACATCAACAACATAGCTCAGGCAGTAGGAAGCTCGCTCATCCATTTATATGCAGATGATACAGTCTTATACTTAGCTGGCCCATTCCCGGATATTGTGTTAAACGGTCTACAACAAAGCTTTCTTAGTGTCCAACAAGCTTTCTCTGCACTTAACCTTGTTCTGAACACTTCCAAAACAAAGGTCATGTGGTTTGGTAAGAAGAATGCCCCTCTCCCCACAGATGTGATTACTAGCTCTGAGGGTTTAGAGCTTGAGGTAGTCACCTCATACAAGTACTTGGGAGTATGGCTAGACGGTACACTGTCCTTCTCTCAGCACATATCAAAGCTCCAGGCTAAAGTTAAATCTAGACTTGGTTTCCTCTATCGTAATCACTCCTCTTTCACTCCAGCTGCCAAACTAACCCTGATTCAGATGACCATCCTACCCCTGCTAGATTACGGAGAGTTAATTTATAGATCGGCAGGTAAGGGTGCTCTCGAGCGGCTAGATGTTCTTTACCATTCATCCATCAGAATTGCACCAGTGACTCGGTCTATAAAAAAAGTGGTCAGATGAAGCAGATGCTAAACTACAGGAAATTGCTAGCACAGACTCCAACACCATCATTAAGTTTGCAAGCGACACAACAGTGTTAGGCCTGATCACAGATAAAGATGAGACAGCCTATAGGGAGGAGGTCAGAGACCTGGCCTGGTGTTGCTAGAATAACAACCTCTTTCTCAACGTGATCAAGACAAAGGAGATGATTGTGGACTACAGGAAAAGGAGGGCCGAGCACGCCCCCATTCTCATCGACGGGGCTGCAGTGGAGCAGGTTGAGAGGTTCAAGGTCCTTGGTGTCCACATCACCAACAAACTAGAATGGTCCAAGCACACCAAGACAGTCGTGAAGAGGGCACGGTAAAACCTATTCCAGCTCAGGAGACTGAAAAGATGTGGCATGGGTCCCCAGATCCTCAAAAGGTTCTACAGCTGCACCATCGAGAGCATCCTGACTGGTTGCATCACTGCCTGGTACGGCAACTGCTCGATCTCTGACCTCAAAGCACCACAGAGGGTAGTGCGTACGGCCCAGTACATCACTGGGGCTAAGCTGCCTGCCATCCAGGACCTCTACACCAGGCGGTGTCAGAGGAAGGCCTAAAAAATTGTCAAGACCCCAGCCACCCCAGTCATAGACTGTTCTCTTTGCTACCAAATGGCAAGCAATACCGGAGCGCCAAGTCTAGGACCAAAAGGCTTCTCAACAGCTTTTACCACAAAGTCATAAGACACCTGAACAGATAATCAAATAGCTACCTGGACTATTTGCATTGTGTATATTTAGGTTATACAGTATCAGGGCAGCAGTATATTTAGGTTATACAGTATCAAGGCAGCAGTATATTTAGGTTATACAGTATCAGGGCAGCAGCAGTATATTTAGGTTATACAGTATCAGGGCAGCAGTATATTTAGGTTATTCAGTATCAGGGCAGCAGTATATTTAGGTTATACAGTATCAGGGCAGCAGCAGTATATTTAGGTTATACAGTATCAAGGCAGCAGTATATTTAGGTTATACAGTATCAGGGCAGCAGCAGTATATTTAGGTTATACAGTATCAAGGCAGCAGTATATTTAGGTTATTCAGTATCAGGGCAGCAGCATATTTAGGTTATTCAGTATCAGGGCAGCAGTATATTTAGGTTATACAGTATCAGGGCAGCAGTATATTTAGGTTATACAGTATCAGGGCAGCAGTATATTTAGGTTATACAGTATCCGTGCAGCAGTATATCCTGTTATGGATAGGGGGCAGTATTTTCACAGCCGGATAAAAAACGTACCCGATTTAATCTGATTATTACTCCTGCCCAGAAACTAGAATATGCATATAATTATTAGCTTTGGATAGAAAACACTCCAAAGTTTCTAAAACTGTTCGAATGGTGTCTGTGAGTATAACAGAACTCATTTGGCAGGCCAAAACCTGAGACGATTCTGTACAGGAAGTACCCTGTCTGACCATTTCTTGGCCTTCTTTGCCATCTCTATCCATTACAGAGGATCTCTGCTGTTACGTGACACTTCCTACGGCTCACATGGGCTCTCAGAAGGCGGCAAAAAGCTGAATCGTGGCTTTGCAGGCTCTGGCTGAAAAAAAGTAGCGCGTTTGGGTAGTGGCTGGTTACAGTACTGTGAGACTCAGGCGCGTGCCCGCGTCGACCGAATGCTTTGTTTTCTTTCCTCTGTTCACCTAAACGCAGATTCCCGGTCGGAATATTATCGCTTTTTTACGAGAAAAATGGCATAAAAATAGATTTTAAACAGCGGTTGACATGCTTCGAAGTACGGTAATGGAATATTTAGAAATGTTTTGTCACGAAATGCGCCATGCTCGTCACCCTTATTTACCCTTTCGGATAGTGTCTAGAACACACGAACAAAACGCCGCTATTTGGATATAACGATGGATTATTTTGGACCAAACCAACATTTGTTATTGAAGTAGCAGTCCTGGGAGTGCATTCTGACGAAGACATCAAAGGTATTTGGTGGGTGTCTAAATAGCTAGCCCTGTGATGCCGGGCTATCTACTGAGAATATTGCAAAATGTGCTTTCACCGAAAAGCTATCTTAAAATCGGACATATGTATCTATAGTTCTGTATCTATAATTCTTAAAATAATTGTTATGTTTTTTGTGAACGTTTATCGTGAGTAATTTAGTAAATTCACCGGATGTTTGCGGGGGGTATGCTAGTTCTGAACTTCACATGCTAATGTGAAAAAGCTGGTTTTTGATATAAATATGAACTTGATTGAACAAAACATGCATGCATTGTATAACATAATGTCCTAGGTGTGTCATCTGATGAAGATCATCAAAGGTTAGTGCTGCATTTAGCTGTGGTTTTGTTTTTTGTGACATTATATGCTAGCTTGAAAAATGGGTGTCTGATTATTTCTGGCTGGGTACTCTGCTGACATAATCTAATGTTTTGCTTTCGCTGTAAAGCCTTTTTGAAATCGGACAGTATGGTTAGATTAACGAGAGTCTTGTCTTTAAAATGCTGTAAAATAGTCATATGTTTGAAAAATGGAAGTTTTCGGATTTTAGAGGAGTTTGTATTTCGCGCCACGCCCATCATTGGATATTGGAGCAGGTGTTCCGCTAGCGGAACGTCTAGATGTAAGAGGATATTTAGGTTATACAGTATCAGGGCAGCAGTATATTTAGGTTATACAGTATCAGGGCAGCAGTATATTTAGGTTATACAGTATCAGGGCAGCAGTATATTTAGGTTATACAGTATCAGGGCAGCAGTATCAGCAAAGCCAGAGAGTGAGTCACAATCGCTCTGAGTCATTAACAGTTTATGAGTCTTCGGGAGAGAGGGGTGTTTTCTGTTACCACTCACAAACATATACACACACTCTCTGCTACACCACTCACACACATTCTGTCTCTGCTACTCTTCACACACACACACTCTCTGCTACACGGCTCATACACACACTCTCTGCTACACGGCTCACACTCTCTCTGCTACTCTTCACACACAAACTCTCTCTGCTACACCGCTCACACACACATTATCACACACATTCTCTCTCTGCTACACCACTCACACACACACTCTCTCTGCTACTCTTCACACACACACTCTCTCTGCTACACCGCTCACACACACATTATCACACACATTCTCTCTCTGCTACACCTCACACACACTCTCTGCTACACCACTCACACTCTCTGCTACACTGCTCACACTCTCTGCTACACCACTCACACTCTCTCCAGCGGGCCTCCACCCAGTGGTATTTGTGTTCTGGGAACTCTGAACCCTGCTGAACTGTCTGGATTTCTGTCTGACAAAACAGGAGAGTGGGTGTGATGTGTGTGTCCAAATACCCATGTTTGTTTTGAAGGTGAAGGGTGTGTGTGTGTGTGTGTGTGTGCGTGTGTGTGTGTGTGTGTGTGTGTGTGTGTGTGTGTGTGTGTGTGTGTGTGTGTGTGTGTGTGTGTGTGTGTGTTGCCAATCTGAATGGCAAACTCTAATCTCTCAGGTGGACTTTATTTTTTCATAATAAAATTAAACACAGTGTAGCTGTTGTCAGTAGTAGTTTTGTATCACACAGTTCCAGTAGCTTGTTCTGTATTCCCATGTCCCAGTAGCTTGTTCTGTATTCCCATGTCCCAGTAGCTTGTTCTGTATTCCCATGTCCCAGTAGCTTGTTCTGTATTCCCATGTCCCAGTAGCTTGTTCTGTATTCCCATGTCCCAGTAGCTTGTTCTGTATTCCCATGTCCCAGTAGCTTGTTCTGTATTCCCATGTCCCAGTAGCTTGTTCTGTATTCCCATGTCCCAGTTCCAGTAGCTTGTTCTGTATTCCCATGTCCCAGTAGCTTGTTCTGTATTCCCATGTCCCAGTAGCTTGTTCTGTATTCCCATGTCCCAGTAGCTTGTTCTGTATTCCCATGTCCCAGTAGCTTGTTCTGTATTCCCATGTCCCAGTAGCTTGTTCTGTATTCCCATGTCCCAGTAGCTTGTTCTGTATTCCCATGTCCCAGTAGCTTGTTCTGTATTCCCATGTCCCAGTAGCTTGTTCTGTATTCCCATGTCCCAGTAGCTTGTTCTGTATTCCCATGTCCCAGTAGCTTGTTCTGTATTCCCATGTCTCAGTAGCTTGTTCTGTATTCCCATGTCCCAGTAGCTTGTTCTGTATTCCCATGTCCCAGTAGCTTGTTCTGTATTCCCATGTCCCAGCAGCTTGTTCTGTATTCCCATGTCCCAGTAGCTTGTTCTGTATTCCCATGTTCCAGTAGCTTGTTCTGTATTCCCATGTCCCAGTAGCTTGTTCTGTATTCCCATGTTCCAGTAGCTTGTTCTGTATTCCCATGTCCCAGTAGCTTGTTCTGTATTCCCATGTCCCAGTAGCTTGGTCTGTATTCCCATGTCCCAGTTCCAGTAGCTTGTTCTGTATTCCCATGTCCCAGTAGCTTGTTCTGTATTCCCATGTCCCAGTAGCTTGTTCTGTATTCCCATGTCCCAGTAGCTTGTTCTGTATTCCCATGTCCCAGTAGCTTGTTCTGTATTCCCATGTCCCAGTAGCTTGTTCTGTATTCCCATGTCCCAGTTCCAGTAGCTTGTTCTGTACTCCAATGTCCCAGTTCCAGTAGCTTTATCTGTATTCCCATGTTCCAGTAGCTTGTTCTGTATTCCCATGTCCCAGTAGCTTGTTCTGTATTCCCATGTCCCAGTAGCTTGTTCTCTATTCCCATGTCCCAGTAGCTTGTTCTGTATTCCCATGTCCCAGTAGCTTGTTCTGTATTCCCATGTCCCAGTAGCTTGTTCTGTATTCCCATGTCCCAGTAGCTTGTTCTGTATTCCCATGTCCCAGTTCCAGTAGCTTGTTCTGTATTCCCATGTCCCAATAGCTTGTTCTGTATTCCCATGTTCCAGTTCCAGTAGCTTGTTCTGTATTCCCATGTCCCAGTAGCTTGTTCTGTATTCCCATGTCCCAGTAGCTTGTTCTGTATTCCCATGTCCCAGTAGCTTGTTCTGTATTCCCATGTCCCAGTAGCTTGTTCTGTATTCCCATGTCCCAGTAGCTTGGTCTGTATTCCCATGTCCCAGTTCCAGTAGCTTGTTCTGTATTCCCATGTCCCAGTAGCTTGTTCTGTATTCCCATGTCCCAGTAGCTTGTTCTGTATTCCCATGTCCCAGTAGCTTGTTCTGTATTCCCATGTCCCAGTTCCATTAGCTTGTTCTGTATTCCCATGTCCCAGTAGCTTGTTCTGTATTCCCATGTCCCAGTTCCATTAGCTTGTTCTGTATTCCCATGTCCCAGTAGCTTGTTCTGTAAATCCCATGTCCCAGTAGCTTGTTCTGTACTCCCATGTCCCAGTTCCAGTAGCTTTATCTGTATTCCCATGTCCCAGTAGCTTGTTCTGTATTCCCATGTCCCAGTAGCTTGTTCTGTATTTCCATGTCCCAGTAGCTTGTTCTGTATTCCCATGTCCCAGTAGCTTGTTCTGTATTCCCATGTCCCAGTAGCTTGTTCTGTATTCCCATGTCCCAGTAGCTTGTTCTGTATTCCCATGTCCCAGTAGCTTGTTCTGTATTCCCATGTCCCAGTAGCTTGTTCTGTATTCCCATGTCCCAGTTCCAGTAGCTTGTTCTGTATTCCCATGTCCCAGTAGCTTGTTCTGTATTCCCATGTTCAAATAGCTTGTTCTGTAAATCCCATGTCCCAGTAGCTTGTTCTGTATTCCCATGTCCCAGTAGCTTGTTCTGTATTCCCATGTCCCAGTAGCTTGTTCTGTATTCCCATGTCCCAGTAGCTTGTTCTGTATTCCCATGTCCCAGTAGCTTGTTCTGTATTCCCATGTCCCAGTAGCTTGTTCTGTATTCCCATGTCCCAGTAGCTTGTTCTGTATTCCCATGTCCCAGTAGCTTGTTCTGTATTCCCATGTCCCAGTAGCTTGTTCTGTATTCCCATGTCCCAGTAGCTTGTTCTGTATTCCCATGTCCCAGTTCAACTCATAAATCAACTACTGTTTCTAATCGCATTTTAACAATCGTTTTTTCACACAAGGCCGTAAATCTTCTGAGCGAGTCTCAGTTTACTGCTTGCGGAATGATGAGAATGAAGCACAATCTACCTTCTCATTTCCTTTTCAATGTGTGACCAACCTCGTCGGATCAAATAACTTCAAGCTATGAAGTGATAGCGTGCAAAAAGCCGCTAAGAATGCAGTGCGGTGTTCTACTTATAAAGAGGGAATAAGGTGCCATTTAGGGCAACCAGGAGTTGATATATTGATATCCAGACTGCAGCTGCCAATCCCTGCTCTTAATGATTTCATAGCTGTGGCAGAACAGAGAGAGAGAGAGAGAGAGAGGCAGGATACATTGATTCATAGCTGGGAAGAACAGAGAGAGAGAGAGAGGCAGGATAAATTCATTCGTAGCTGTGGCAGAACAGAGAGAGAGAGGCAGGATACATTCATTCACATGTGTATCTGTGTAGTAGTAGGACATGTGTATCTGTGTGTAGTAGGACATGTGTATCTGTGTGTAGTAGGACATGTGTATCTGTGTGTAGTAGTAGGACATGTGTATCTGTGTGTAGTAGGACATGTGTATCTGTGTGTAGTAGGACATGTGTATCTGTGTGTTATCTGTGTGTAGTAGGACATGTGTATCTGTCTGTAGTAGTAGGACATGTGTGTCTGTGTGTAGTAGGACATGTGTATCTGTGTGTAGTAGTAGGACATGTGTATCTGTGTGTAGTAGTAGGACATGTGTATATGTGTGTAGTAGAACATGTGTATCTGTGTGTTATCTGTGTGTAGTAGGACATGTGTATCTGTCTGTAGTAGTAGGACATGTGTATCTGTGTGTAGTAGTAGGACATGTGTATCTGTGTGTAGTAGTAGGACATGTGTATCTGTGTGTAGTAGTAGGACATGTGTATCTGTGTGTAGTAGTAGGACATGTGTATCTGTGTGTAGTAGGACATGTGTATCTGTGTGTAGTAGTAGGACATGTGTATCTGTGTGTAGTAGGACATGTGTATCTGTGTGTAGTAGGACATGTGTATCTGTGTGTAGTAGGACATGTGTATCTGTGTGTAGTAGTAGTAGACCTAACCCCAATTGAGACGTTGTGGCAGTACTTGAAATGTGCAGTTCATGCTTGAAAACCCACAAATGTCGTTGAGTTACAGCTGTTCTGCATGGAAGAGTGGGCCAACATTCCTCCACAGCGACGTGAGAGACTCATCAACAACTACAGGAAGTGTTTAGTTGGAGTCATTGCAGCTAAAGGTGGAACAACCAGTTATTGAGTGTAAAGGGGGCAATTATTTTTTCACACAGAGGAGTTGGGTGTTGCATAACTTTGTTAATGAAATAAATATCAATTTTTTTGTTATTTGTAAACTCATGTACCCTTTAATATTACATTTTGGTTGAAGACCTAATAACATTCAGTATCAACAATATGCAAAAATAGAGAAAATCATAAACGGGGCAAATACTTTTTCACGGCACTGTTGCTTAAAGTACAGTACTTTGCTTCCTCTTTCAAAATACCATTAGGTGAATCATGGATGAGTCATTTGTAACAAGTTTCTGTAAATTATTTTTTGGTAGCATTTCAATGTTGACGATTCAAAAAGAATTGGGGGCATTTTTCACAATTTTCCATTCAGTTCGTTTTATTTTTTTTACAATACATTCTACTTGATCGTTCCCGAATAAGTTCCTTGATTTAATTTTCCTATAACTTATTCTTATTCTAGTTTTATTGCTATCCATCTGTACTGTTATTTCTTGTGTTTCTTCTGTAAATACCGAAATTATTTTAGTTTTTTGTTCTAAGGGCACGTTTAAAAGTGTCCCATACGATCTGCTATACCTATACTACGCAGGAAAAAGTAACTTATGAAATCCTTTGTCTTGGTTAAAAACAGGTTGTCATCCATTAGGCTTTGGTTAAATTCCTACATGCCCAGTGTAGTTAGCTTTCCCTCATTATTTGCTAAGATAGCAGAGAAAATATTGTTTTTTAATTACATCAACATCACCTTTCTCAAATATTCAAACGGAAGGAAGTGGTCATAATTAATCTTTCTATGTGATTTGAGTGTCACTGAACAACAGCTCAAGGACAGAACTACATGAACGTAAAAACGACACACATAGCCTACATATCAATACATACACACAAACTATCTAGGTCAAATAGGGTAGTGTAAGGACAGACGCTGGGAGATGAGAAGCGGGTACGGGGAGTGAATATTTATTAAATAACAGACATGAAACAAAACACGGACAGCATCTGGACAAGAGAAACATAACGACATTAATGCTGACACTGAGATCAAACTGAGGAACAGACAGATACAGGGGAGACAATCAACAAAGTGAAGGAGTTCAGGTGAGTCCAATGAAGCGCTGATGCACGTGATGATGGC
Source organism: Salmo salar (assembly GCF_965601325.2). Taxonomy (NCBI): domain Eukaryota; kingdom Metazoa; phylum Chordata; class Actinopteri; order Salmoniformes; family Salmonidae; genus Salmo; species Salmo salar. The sequence continues at coordinate 107,986,932 of NC_138304.1, forward strand.
TCCGGAGAGGGGGAGCGGGGGCATGCGTGACAGTACCCCCTCCCCTCTCTAGGGGTGCCACCTGGCGTCCCGCCTGGGCGAGCCTGACGGGCCGGCCAAGGCATGGACGCCTGATGAGCCGGGCTGAAGCGTGGACGCCTGATGACCCGGCTGAGGCGTGGACGCCTGACGAGCCGGGCTGAAACGTGGACGCCTGATGACCCGGCTGAGGCGTGGGACCCTGACGAGCCGGGCTGAGGTGTGGGACCCTGACGAGCCGGCTGAGGCGTGGGACCCTGACGAGCCGGCTGAGGCGTGGGACCCTGACGAGCCGGCTGAGGCGTGGGACCCTGACGAGCCGGCTGAGGCGTGGGACCCTGACGAGCCGGCTGAGGCTTGACGTGGGATGGGAGCCTGCCGAGCCAACTGAGGCAAGAAAACCTCTCGAGCCAGCCAAGGCATGGAAGCCTGACGAGCCAGCCAAGGCATGGAAGCCTGACGAGCCAGCCAAGGCATGGAAGCCTGACGAGCCAGCCAAGGCATGGAAGCCTGACGAGCCAGCCAAGGCATGGAAGCCTGACGAGCCAGCCAAGGCATGGAAGCCTGACGAGCCGGCTGAGGCATACCCGGTTCCTTCGGCAGCAGCACCCGGACCCGACGTCACCGACCAAAACAAAAAACTCCGTGATGCTTCCAACATTGGTGTCAGCATTCTGTTAGGACAGACGTTGGGAGACGAGAAGCAAGTACAGGGAGTGAAATATTTAATAAATAATAGACATGTCGTCCAGGTCCCGAGGCAGCATCCCCAAAACCACTACACTACCACCACCATGCTCGACCGTTGGTATTTTTTATAATTTTTTATTTAACCTTTATTTAACTAGGCAAGTCAATTAAGAACAAATTCTTATTTACAATGACGGCCTACCCCTACCCCTAGCCAAACCCTAACAACGCTGGGCCAATTGTACATCACCCTATAGGACTCCCAGTCAAGGCTGGTTGTGATACAGCCTGGAATCGAACCAGGGTCTCTGTAGCCTGGAGCTGTAGGACAGCACACGCTGCGTTTATGTTCCCCCAGAATATGAGGGTTAGATTTGAGTTTCAACTCCAAGGGGAATATTATACACAGTTAATGAAGGCTGGAAACACTGATAACCTGCAGCACATACAGTACACACACACACACACACACACACACACACACACACACACACACACAAAGAAAAATGTACCACACACACACATATACCACACACACACACACACACGTACCACACACGTACCACACACACACGTACCACACAGACACATGTACCACACACACACAAACGTACCACACACACAAACACACACACACGTACCACACACACACACGTACCACACAGACACATGTACCCCACATACACACACACGTACCACATACACACGTACCACACACACAATATTAAGTGTCATTGACGAGGATCTGAAACCTACCAGACGAGGATCTGAAACCTACCAGACGAGGATCTGAAACCTACCAGACGAGGATCTGAAACCTACCAGACGAGGATCTGAAACCTACCAGACGAGGATCTGAAACCTACCAGACGAGGATCTGAAACCTACCAGACGAGGATCTGAAACCTACCAGAGGAGGATCTGAAACCTACCAGACGAGGATCTGAAACCTACCAGACGAGGATCTGAAACCTACCAGACGAGGATCTGAAACCTACCAGACGAGGATCTGAAACCTACCAGACGAGGATTTGAAACCTACCAGACGAGGATCTGAAACCTACCAGAGGAGGATCTGAAACCTACCAGAGGAGGATCTGAAACCTACCAGACGAGGATCTGAAACCTACCAGACGAGGATCTGAAACCTACCAGACGAGGATCTGAAACCTACCAGACGAGGATCTGAAACCTACCAGAGGAGGATCTGAAACCTACCAGACGAGCATCTGAAACCTACCAGACGAGGATCTGAAACCTACCAGACGAGGATCTGAAACCTACCAGACGAGGATCTGAAACCTACCAGACGAGGATCTGAAACCTACCAGACGAGGATCTGAATAACTACCAAACGAGGATCTGAAACCTACCAGACGAGGATCTGAAACCTACCAGACGAGGATCTGAAACCTACCAGACGAGGATCTGAAACCTACCAGACGAGGATCTGAAACCTACCAGACGAGGATCTGAAACCTACCAGAGGAGGATCTGAAACCTACCAGACGAGGATCTGAAACCTACCAGACGAGGATCTGAAACCTACCAGACGAGGATCTGAAACCTACCAGACGAGGATCTGAAACCTACCAGACGAGGATCTGAAACCTACCAGACGAGGATCTGAATAACTACCAAACGAGGATCTGAAACCTACCAGACGAGGATCTGAAACCTACCAGACGAGGATCTGAAACCTACCAGACGAGGATCTGAAACCTACCAGACGAGGATCTGAAACCTACCAGACGAGGATCTGAAACCTACCAGACGAGGATTTGAAACCTACCAGACGAGGATCTGAATAACTACCAAACGAGGATCTGAAACCTACCAGACGAGGATCTGAAACCTACCAGACGAGGATCTGAAACCTACCAGACGAGGATCTGAAACCTACCAGACGAGGATCTGAAACCTACCAGACGAGGATCTGAAACCTACCAAACGAGGATCTGAAACCTACCAGACGAGGATCTGAAACCTACCAGACGAGGATCTGAAACCTACCAGACGAGGATCTGAATAACTACAAGACATTGAATAGAAGCACTGCTGTTTACTGTTAACATCACCACTACCAAGTCATTGAGTGTTTTGTGTGTCTGTGTTCATTCCTGCCTCCCTGCGTGTGTGTCTGGATATCTGTCAAGCTCACACAGAGCATCATCAACATGCCGCGCAGGCAGTTGGTATCAGTGAACGACAGATCACGTCCTCTACTATGATGAATAATGCATGTTTCCTGGTGCTTTAATTACAACAGCCTACATGATGACATAACATCTTCACACAGCCTCCAGCTTTCAGGTACTTGAGGTACAAACAAACACACTATTGATTGGCTGACTGGCTGACTGGCTGGCTGGGTACTGGGAGAGCCCTCCAGCCCGTCAATCGGTCCTCCCGTATCATTGGCCCCAGTGTTTTGTGATGTAGATATGGACATCTGTTAGCCTCTGGAGAGGGAACCCGCTCCTGCCACCTGCCCTCCAGAGTGTATCTACTCCCCACGGGGCTGAGAGATCGGTTGCTGACCTGGGCACACACATCCCTCGCCGCTGTGGCGCAGGACGTTGCACCCTATGTCAACTCATAATCAGTGTTGTAATCAATCTAAACCTCCCGGCAACGCTCCAGCAGATAACCTCCTTCCCCTTACCGTGCCTCAGCGGCCCTGGTCTCAGCTGTCCATTGATTTCGTCACTGATCTCCCCTCCTCTGATGGTTTCACCACCATTTTGGTGGTTGGAAGGCTTTCATTGAAAGAGCTGTGGGTTCACGGTCAACCTCAATTCCGGGTACCAGCCTCAATATAACGGCCAGGTGGAGAGGACGAACCAGGAGCTGGTGAGGGTCCTGAGGAGTCATTCCCAGGACCGGCAGGGGGAGTGGGCCCGATTCCTTCCTTGGGCTGAATACACTCAGAATTCATTGCGACACTCCTCCACCGGGCTGACTCCCTTCCAGTGTGTTCTGGGTTATCAGCCGGCCGTGGATCTGTGGACTCCGAGCCAGACCCGAAGCTCCTGCAGTGGACGAGTGGTTCAGGTGCGCAGAAGAGGTAAAGATACCAACGTGAGACTCAGAAAGAGCAGGCTATTGCCGTGAGGCTCCCGTGTTCCATCCTGGTGATCGCGTCTGGCTCTCTACAGGAACCTCCCGCTCCGCCTGCCCTGTAAGAAGCCCCCGGGTTTGTTTGGGGCCGGTCAAGTTTCCTCCGGATCTCATAATCTTTTCGTGTTTCCCTCCTCAAGTCATTGGTTCCTGTTCCCCTGGCTGATGCCCACCACACTCGTCTGCCCACCTTGGACATTGAGGGGAGCCCCGCCTATTCCGCCAGTACCTGGTGGACAGTGAGGGATTACGGTCCAGAGGAGTGGTGCTGGGTTCCGCTGGACGACATTATAGATCCCAACATCATCCGAGAATTTTGCCGTCTGGCCCGCTCTTCG
>NC_138304.1:107996097-108141097 GCF_965601325.2 Salmo salar
GGATGACCACTGTACAGAGACTAACTCACCAACAGGATGACCACTGGACAGAGACTAACTCACCAACAGGATGACCACTGCACAGAGACTAACTCACCAACAGGAAGACCACTGCACAGAGACTAACTCACCAACAGGATGACCACTGGACAGAGACTAACTCACCAACAGGGAGACCACTGGACAGAGACTAACTCACCAACAGGATGACCACTGGACAGAGACTAACTCACCAACAGGATGACCACTGGACAGAGACTAACTCACCAACAGGATGACCACTGGACAGAGACTAACTCACCAACAGAGAGACCACTGTACAGAGACTAACTCACCAACAGGGAGACCACTGGACAGAGACTAACTCACCAACAGGATGACCACTGGACAGAGACTAACTCACCAACAGGATAACCACTGGACAGAGACTAACTCACCAACAGGATGACCACTGCACAGAGACTAACTCACCAACAGGATGACCACTGCACAGGAGACTAACTCACCAACAGGATGACCACTGGACAGAGACTAACTCACCAACAGGATGACCACTGGACAGAGACTAACTCACCAACAGGATGACCACTGGACAGAGACTAACTCACCAACAGGATGACCACTGGACAGAGACTAACTCACCAACAGGATGACCACTGGACAGAGACTAACTCACCAACAGGATGACCACTGGACAGAGACTAACTCACCAACAGGATGACCACTGGACAGAGACTAACTCACCAACAGGGAGACCACTGTACAGAGACTAACTCACCAACAGGATGACCACTGTACAGAGACTAACTCACCAACAGGATGACCACTGTACAGAGACTAACTCACCAACAGGGATGACCACTGGACAGAGACTAGTGCCCTGTTTGACCTAAAGTAGTGCACTGTTTGACTTATTTATTTTTTTATTTCACCTTTATTTAACCTGAATAACATCAGATCTTTTAAACAATTTATTTCACCTTTATTTAACCAGGTAGGCTAGTTGAGAACAAGTCCTTTATTTAACCAGGTAGGCTAGTTGAGAACAAGTCCTTTATTTAACCAGGTTGGCTAGTTGAGAACAAGTCCTTTATTTAACCAGGTAGGCCAGTTGAGAACAAGTCCTTTATTTAACCAGGTGGGCTAGTTGAGAACTAGTCCTTTATTTAACCAGGTAGGCTAGTTAAGAACAAGTCCTCATTTACAACTGCGACCTGGCCAAGATAAAGCAAAGCAGTGTGACACAGACAACAACACAGAGTTACACATGGAGTAAACAATAAACAAGTCAATGACACAGTAGAAAATAAAGAAAGTCTATATACAGTGTGTGCAAATGGCGTGAGGAGGTAAGGCAATAAATAGGCCATAGTAGCAAAGTAATTACAATTTATCAGATTAACACTGGAGTGATAAATGAGCAGATGATGATGTGCAAGTAGAAATACTTAATGTAGTGCCCTATGTTTGACCTAAGCTAGTCCACTGTTTGACTGAAAGTAGTTCACTTTATAGGAAACAGAGTGTCATTTAGGAGACTCAAACTCTCACTTTAACTTTGTAGTCAACAGAAAGAGTGTGCTCACTGTTCCCTTTGTAATCTGACTGGTATGAAAATAATTTGATTGTGCTGTATTGCTATAGAATGATTATGTTCCTTGCTTTTTTTTCTTTGAGAAACATTGAGCTTTGACTTCATGAGAATACCCTGATTGTCTTTCTGTGATCCTGCTATAGTCTTGTTCACAAGAAGCACTGGTTGAAAAAGTACCCGACTGTTGTTCATCTTGAATAAAAGTAAAGATGCCTTCATAGAAAATGACTCAAGTAAAAGTAAAAGTCACCCAGTAAAATACTACTTTAGTAAAAGTCTAAAAGTATTTGGTTTTAAATATACTGAAGTATCAAAAGTGAATATAATTGCTAAAATATACTTAAATATGAAAAGTAACAGTTGGAACCATTTTCTTGTATAATTAATTTACGGATAGCCAGGGGCACACTAAAGTATTCAGACATTATTTACAAACGAAGAATATGAGTTTAGTGAGTCCTCCAGATCAGAGGCAGTAGGGATGACCAGGGATGTTCTCTGTTTAGTGAGTCCTCCAGATCAGAGGCAGTAGGGATGACCAGGGATGTTCTCTGTTTAGTGAGTCCTCCAGATCAGAGGCAGTAGGGATGACCAGGGATGTTCTCTGTTTAGTGAGTCCACCAGATCAGAGGCAGTAGGGATGACCAGGGATGTTCTCTGTTTAGTGAGTCCTCCAGATCAGAGGCGGTAGGGATGACCAGGGATGTTCTCTGTTTAGTGAGTCCACCAGATCAGAGGCAGTAGGGATGACCAGGGATGTTCTCTGTTTAGTGAGTCCTCCAGATCAGAGGCAGTAGGGATGACCAGGGATGTTCTCTGTTTAGTGAGTCCTCCAGATCAGAGGCAGGGGATGACCAGGGATGTTCTCTGTTTAGTGAGTCCTCCAGATCAGAGGCAGTAGGGATGACCAGGGATGTTCTCTGTTTAGTGAGTCCACCAGATCAGAGGCAGTAGGGATGACCAGGGATGTTCTCTGTTTAGTGAGTCCTCCAGACCAGAGGCAGTAGGGATGACCAGGGATGTTCTCTGTTTAGTGAGTCCTCCAGATCAGAGGCAGTAGGGATGACCAGGGATGTTCTCTGTTTAGTGAGTCCTCCAGATCAGAGGCAGTAGGGATGACCAGGGATGTTCTCTGTTTAGTGAGTCCTCCAGATCAGAGGCAGTAGGGATGACCAGGGATGTTCTCTGTTTAGTGAGTCCTCCAGATCAGAGGCAGTAGGGATGACCAGGGATGTTCTCTGTTTAGTGAGTCCTCCAGATCAGAGGCAGTAGGGATGACCAGGGATGTTCTCTGTTTAGTGAGTCCTCCAGATCAGAGGCAGTAGGGATGACCAGGGATGTTCTCTGTTTAGTGAGTCCTCCAGATCAGAGGCAGTAGGGATGACCAGGGATGTTCTCTGTTTAGTGAGTCCTCCATATCAGAGGCAGTAGGGATGACCAGGGATGTTCTCTGTTTAGTGAGTCCTCCAGATCAGAGGCAGTAGGGATGACCAGGGATGTTCTGTGTTTAGTGAGTCCTCCAGATCAGAGGCAGTGGGATGACCAGGGATGTTCTCTGTTTAGTGAATCCTCCAGATCAGAGGCAGTAGGGATGACCAGGGATGTTCTCTGTTTAGTGAGTCCTCCAGATCAGAGGCAGTAGGGATGACCAGGGATGTTCTCTGTTTAGTGAGTCCTCCAGATCAGAGGCAGTAGGGATGACCAGGGATGTTCTCTTGACAAATGCCTCAAATTGGACTATTTTCCTTTACAAAATGTAACGAGTTCGTTTGGGTGTCAAAGAAAATGTATGGAGTAAAATTGCATTCTTTTCTTTAGGAATGTAGTGAAGTAAAATAAAAAGTAGTAAAACAAATATAAATAGTAAAGTAAAGTACAGATATCCTAAAAAAAGAGGAAGTAGTATTTTAAAGTATTTTTTTTACTTAACCCTCTTCATAGTCAGACTATTTGGTTCATATGCACTGTTTATTGCGGCCTTGTCATATGATATGACTGACATTAAATGCTGATTAGGGGTTATATCATCAGTGAAATGTAGCCTAGGCTAGCGTGCCGAGTTTATCCGAAGAAGCAAGAACTGTGGAAATAAAAAAGTTAATCATTGTCCGGGTCACACGTTTTGATGAATCAAACAGTATTGCATTTGCGTCATATGGTTCGTTATTGGCATATCATAACAATACGTCACCATTCACATGTTGGTGTGATGTTTTTACAATGGATGGCGGAACCAATCGTGGTTATTTCACTCGACCCGGGCGGCTTCAAGCGGCTTGTTTGCGTGTGGATTGCTACATCACTGGGGCGGTGCAGTGCTTTTCAAGAGGCTGAACCGGGCGGAGGTCCAGCGGCGCGGTGATTGACTGAGCGCAGAGCTTTGCAATCAACAGAGCTGTGTAGATCTCTCTCTCTCTCTGCTTGAGCTAGACAGTCTCTCACTACTCGATACGGCGCTGAGAATTTCACACCAAAAAGTACAGCGCTCTCTCTCTCTCTCCCCGGACTTCTGTCTCCAGTCCAGACGCACCGTTTGGGAGACATTTTGTGGACTGACTGGGAATGTCGTCCAAAACCGACGACAGTGCTTGACACAGAACCTGGATGAAGGAAGGAATTTGTAATATTTGAAGGATCCATTCCAAAACAAAATGTTCTGATCAGCATGCAAATATATATTTAGCCTGAGAAGTTAGATTTGCCAGTTGGATGAAAACCATTTGGACCGAAGCTGCTCCGTGCGCGTAAGCAACAACAACCAACAGAACGCACCATTTACAATTCATCATAACAAGTCGCGCTGTATTAGAATGAGGAACGTTCAGTGGAGCAACCCAGTCCAATGCATCCGCAGTGGAAAAGTCGGACAGAAACGTGCGGACTCAGAAACAGGTGACGAGCCGATGTCCAAATGCGCTAGGTTGATCGAGTGTATGGGTGACGTGGGGCTCCTCGGTAGCTCGCCGGGGTCCCCTGTTTCCCCGGTCCTCTTGAGCGGCTCCCCTACCCATCAAGGCCCGTCTCGGATTGACCAGTTTCTGCTCCTACATAATGCTGACAGGGACAGGATGCACAGCGCACTCAACATTGACACGGGAGACGCGATGGTGTGCAAGGTAAGCGCAAAGACTATACCCATTCATGGTGCAATACCTTTGAATGAAAGACTGTTTCTGAGATGTCCTGTGTTGCTCAACAGCACCAATCTCACATGATGCATATCCTGATATTCATTAAAACCCTTTCGTGTCATTATACAATGTTTTAACTGAGACTCACGTGACAGTTGCCTATTTAAATAATCGGAAATCATTAATTTATGCATTATTGTTCAGCCAATTAATTGATGAGGAGTGGCCAATGATCCAATACCTCGTGCACCTATTGTGCATTAAGTAATAATAAGGTAATAGCATAATAATAAGGTAATAACTTAATAATAAGATAATTGCCTAATAATAAGATAATAGCCTAATAATAAGGTAATAGCCTAATAATAAGATAACAGCTTAATAATAAGATAATAGCCTAATAATAAGGCAATAGCCTAATAATAAGGTAATAGCCTAATAATAAGGTAATAGCCTAATAATAAGGTAATAGCCTAATAATAAGGTAATAGCTTAATATTAAGATAATAACTTAATAATAAGGTAATAGCCTAATAATAAGGTAATAGCCTAATAATAAGGTAATCACAGAATAATTAGATAATAGCCTAATAATAAGGTAGCCTAATAATAAGGTAATAGCAGAATAATAAGATAATAGCAGAACAATAAGATAATAGCCTAATAATAAGATAATAGCCTAATAGTAAGGTAATAGCTTAGCAATAAGAGCCTAATAATAAGGTAATAGCCTAATAATAAGGTAATAGCTTAATACTAAGGTAACAGCCTAATAACAAGGTAATAGCTTAATACTAAGGTAACAGCCTAATAATAAGATAACAGCTTAATACTAAGGTAACAGCCTAATAATAAGGTAATAGCTTAATACTAAGGTAACAGCCTAATAGTAAGATAATAACTTAATAATAAGGTAATAGCTTAATACTAAGGTAACAGCCTAATAACAAGGTAATAGCTTAATACTAAGGTAACAGCCTAATAATAAGATAACAGCCTACTTCACCTGGGCCACCTTTAATTCAAGTTTATGTTCTGTAACGGATGCAGTCACACACCCCACCATCTCCCCTGTCTATCAACTCCTCTCATTTGTGTTCAAGTCAGTAGACTAAAGCCATGGCTGAAATATGATATCCCAAACGTGGGAGTGGAAATGTAGAGCTGTCGTTCACCTGTTCCAGGTGCTTAAAGAAAGACCAACCTTGATCACAGATGAGATTAAAGCCAGGTGTAGTTTGGGAGACGTGCGTCCCATCATTTTAACACATTAAATAACTGTCTCATTTTATCATTGGTGTAAATCCATTTTCTCCACCCCTTGAGGGCATAACTCTCATAAATAAGCAGAGCCCACACTGATAGCCTACATCTGTCTCTCCTCAGGTTTAAATACTAAACATTTGAAATCAGTTGTTTTCAATGGATTGGATTTGTTAGACGATTATAAGACGTATTGACTCACACCAATGGGGCCAAACTCTAAGCTAATACATCTGAATCCACCCTGATAGAGCCCTGTCTCCTCTCTCGGTTCTCACAGGTGTTTGACATGGGTCTGTACCAGGAGAAGATCCGGGCGTACCGCATCCTGCCAGTCCACAGGAACATCAGCCGTATCCGAGACATTGTGCTGGGAGAGCGCTGGGCTTACGTCTTCCTAGAGAAGGACCACGGGGACATGCACGCCTTCGTTAAGAGCTGCAAGCGTTTGGACGAGGAGCGGGCAGCACAGCTCTTTCACCAGGTGGCGTCGGCCGTGGCACACTGCCACCAGCATGGCGTCGTATTAGGAGACCTGAAGCTACGCAAGTTTGTCTTCTCCGACAGGAAAAGGTAGAGAGAGACTTGAGATGACACGTGTACCGTTTTCACACACTATCCTGTCAACCCAACCTGTACCAAGCTGGGTCAGATGTTGCCTTTCTTTTGATTTTCAGCACTTATGGTGGATATGTAACCAGGCCAACACAACATAGCTCAGCTCGGCTCAGCTCGACTCAGCTCGGCTCAGCTCGACTCAGCTCAGCTCAGCTCGACTCAGCTCGACTCAGCTCGACTCGGCTCAGCTCGGCTCAGCTCGGCTCAGCTCGACTCAGCTCGGCTCAGCTCGACTCAGCTCGACTCAGCTCGGCTCAGCTCGACTCAGCTCAGCTCGACTCAGCTCGACTCAGCTCGGCTCGACTCGGCTCGGCTCGACTCGACTCGGCTCGACTCGGCTCGGCTCGACTCGGCTCAGTTCGGCTCAGCTCGACTCAGCTCGACTCAGCTTGGCTTAGCTATATAGCGTGAAAGGGCCCTTGATTGATGTCATTGACATTTTTGTAGAGACACGCAGTATACGCAGCAAGACAGGGTGGGCGGAGGAGGAGGGGATAATGATGCAATATAAGGGGTTGTACATGCTTTTGAAAGTCTTATAATGCAATATAATTGTAGTAATCTCTTGTGGACAGATTCACATGTAAACAGTGACAATCTGGACAGATCCACATGTAGAATTCAGCAGTAGTTTCTGGTTTAGCTTTTCTTCGTTCGTTAATATGCATCCCGCCACCTACTATCGCGGGATGGAAGGGAGAGGTTTGGCCAAGAGTTTCTTCAGAGTTTCTAAACCCAGAGGCGCAAACATCGTGAGGCTTCAGGGAACGCTTACGAAACAGACCAATCAGATTAGGCCCGGGGGTTTGACAAGTCAATGAGAGAAGGGAAACATTCTGACTTCGTTTTTCCCCAAATCTGAAAGCACAGCCTAGATTAGAGCCAATGTCTTCAGTAGATGAACATGTTATTACTCCGACCTTGTGAAAGTGACAAACTGACACCTTTTTTTGAAAAATTTTTCGTCGTTACCAACTTTATATTGAAGGAGTGCCTTTGATTTGACGGGCCTGCACATGCACAGGTCGGTGCGGGATGACCTTTAGACCCGGTGACGTGTTCCGACACATGAGCTTCGCTAGCCAAAGTCGCCATGACATCACCAACAAGTGTGATCGGGGATTTCTATTGGAGAAGCAGTTTCAGCCTATCTTCATACTGTACCGTCTATGGTTTCCTTCTGCAAGGGAGGAGACTTCAATTCCTTCCTACACCATTTCACAACACATTCCCCCCCTAGAAGTTAAACGGGAAGAGACAACTTTGTGATAATTGATTAACTGCAAGGATTTAAGTAAAGTGTTACCCAACTCTGAACCTTAGTCAGATGAGGAAGAAGACTTTGGTTTCACGGTGTAATTCAGGTTATTGGCCAAATAAAATGTTTATTGTTTTTCACAGTCACCTATTCACAGTATTGTTTTCTACTACACTCAGAATTCCTTCATATAAATCAGAGATTATTGGTAATATGCTCCTCCCCCCCTCCTCCTCCCCCCCTCCTCCCCCCTCCCCCCCCCCCCCCTCCTCCTCCCCCCCCTCCCCCTCCTCCCCCTCCTCCTCCCCCCCTCACCCTTCCCCTCCTCCTCCCCCTCCCCCTCCTCCCCCTCCCCCACCAAACCATAATGTGTTGTCCTCTCTAATAACCAAACCATAATGTGTTGTCCTCTCTAATAACCAAACCATAATGTGTTGTCCTCTCTAATAACCAAACCATAATGTATTGTCCTCTCTAATAACCAAACCATAATGTGTTGTCCTCTCTAATAACCAAACCATAATGTGTTGTCCTCTCTAATAACCAAACCATAATGTGTTGTCCTCTCTAATAACCAAACCATAATGTGTTGTCCTCTCTAATAACCAAACCATAATGTGTTGTCCTCTCTAATAACCAAACCATAATGTGTTGTCCTCTCTAATAACCAAACCATAATGTGTTGTCCTCTCTAATAACCAAACCATAATGTGTTGTCCTCTCTAATAACCAAACCATAATGTGTTGTCCTCTCTAATAACCAAACCATAATGTGTTGTCCTCTCTAATAACCAAACCATAATGTGTTGTCCTCTCTAATAACCAAACCATAATGTGTTGTCCTCTCTAATAACCAAACCATAATGTGTTGTCCTCTCTAATAACCAAACCATAATGTGTTGTCCTCTCTAATAACCAAACCATAATGTGTTGTCCTCTCTAATAACCAAACCATAATGTGTTGTCCTCTCTAATAACCAAACCATAATGTGTTGTCCTCTCTAATAACCAAACCATAATGTGTTGTCCTCTCTAATAACCAAACCATAATGTGTTGTCCTCTCTAATAACCAAACCATAATGTGTTGTCCTCTCTAATAACCAAACCATAATGTGTTGTCCTCTCTCTAATAACCAAACCATAATGTGTTGTTCTATTTTTTTTAAGGGAGTGGAGTCTCTTGCTTTACCTCTTCCTCTCTGCTAATAACCCCTGCTCTTTGTTGTCCTGTAGGACCCATGTGAAGCTGGAAGGTCTGGAGGACTGCAGGGTTCTAGAAGGAGATGATGACTCCATGTCAGACACCCACGGCTGCCCAGCCTACGTCAGCCCGGAGATCCTGAACGGCTCCAGCTCCTATTCCGGGAAGCAGGCGGACGTCTGGTCCCTAGGGGTGATGCTCTACACTATACTGGTGGGACGCTACCCTTTCCACGACCCAGACCCAGCTACCCTCTTCTCCAAGATCCGACGGGGCCAGTGCTGCCTTCCCGAGGTCCTCTCTCCCCGGGCAAAGTGCCTGCTGCGATCCCTGCTGAGGAAAGAACCATGGGACAGACTGACTGCTGCCGAGGTGCTTATCCATCCGTGGTTCCACACCACCACCGCCAACGTACAGGAAACAGGTGTCAGTGAACAGGAAGTGGATTTGTCCGAACAGACAGTGCCTTCCTGTGACGTGGAAGAGAAGGATGATCTGTTCTGTTGATCGATGGGACGAATCACTGTGACTCACTCAACCCCTCGAGTGGAATCGGAGCAGAAATATGTTCAAGAGGGTTTTTATTTTATGGCACATTTGAGAACGTTATTTTTGTTACGGTTGTATACTTTGCTGACACAAGCTTTTAACTCAAACCTTTATTTAACTAGGCAAGCAAGTTAAGAAAAAATTCTTATTTACAATGGCGGCCTAGGAACAGTGGGTTAACTGCCTTGTTCAGGGGGCAAAACGACAGATTCGTAACTTGTCAGCTCGGGGATTCGAACTTGCAACCTTTCGGTTACTAGTCCAACGCTCTAACCACTAGGCTACCTGCCTCCCCCCTCTAACCACTAGGCTACCTGCCTCCCCCCTCTAACCACTAGGCTACCTGCCCCCCCCTCTAACCACTAGGCTACGCTGCCGCCCCAATGTTAGAATAAGGGCGTTGTTTAAAGTACACCACCATCATTGTCCGTTGTGTGTGTTCACAAAAAGTACTAAAAACCACGTAGTTTATTAGAGTTTATTAGAGTTTATTAGAATAGATTAGAGTTTATTAGAATAGATTAGAGTTTATTAGAGTTTATTAGAATAGATTAGAGTAGATTAGAGTTTATTAGAGTTTATTAGAATAGATGAGAGTTTATTAGAGTTTATTAGAATAGATGAGAGTTTATTAGAGTTTATTAGAATAGATTAGAGTTTATTAGAGTTTATTAGAGTTTATTAGAGTTTATTAGAGTAGATTAGAGTTTATTAGAGTTTATTAGAATAGATGAGAGTTTATTAGAGTTTATTAGAATAGATTAGAGTTTATTAGAGTTTATTAGAGTAGATTAGAGTTTATTAGAGTTTATTAGAATAGATTAGAGTTTATTAGAGTAGATTAGAGTTTATTAGAGTTTATTAGAATAGATTAGAGTTTATTAGAGTTTATTAGAATAGATTAGAGTTTATTAGAATAGATTAGAGTTTATTAGAGTTTATTAGAGTTTATTAGAGTAGATTAGAGTTTATTAGAGTTTATTAGAATAGATGAGAGTTTATTAGAGTTTATTAGAATAGATTAGAGTTTATTAGAGTAGATTAGAGTTTATTAGAGTTTATTAGAGTAGATTAGAGTTTATTAGAGTAGATTAGAGTTTATTAGAGTTTATTAGAGTAGATTAGAGTTTATTAGAGTAGATTAGAGTTTATTAGAGTAGATTAGAGTTTATTAGAGTTTATTAGAATAGATTAGAGTTTATTAGAATAGATTAGAGTTTATTAGAATAGATTCGAGTTTATTAGAGTTTATTAGAGTAGATTAGAGTTTATTAGAGTAGATTAGAGTTTATTAGAGTTTATTAGAATAGATTAGAGTTTATTAGAATAGATTAGAGTTTATTAGAATAGATTAGAGTTTATTAGAGTTTATTAGAGTAGATTAGAGTTTATTAGAGTTTATTAGAATAGATTAGAGTTTATTAGAGTTTATTAGAGTAGATTAGAGTTTATTAGAGTAGATTAGAATAGATTAGAGTTTATTAGAGTTTATTAGAGTAGATTAGAGTTTATTAGAGTAGATTAGAATAGATTAGAGTTTATTAGAGTTTATTAGAATAGATTAGAGTTTATTAGAGTAGATTAGAGTTTATTAGAGTAGATTAGAGTTTATTAGAGTTTATTAGAGTAGATTAAAACTTATTTCGGGATAGACCACTTTTTTCAATTTTTGCCTAAAATCAGTTAGCCTTTTTTCTCAAAATGCAATTTAAGGTGCTTCATAGTGTAGTTTCTTCTTCTTTTATTCAGTTTAGTCACATGCTTTCTCAATTTGCAATACGTTTGCCAATCGGTTGTGCAGTCAGACTTATTTGCCATTCCTTTTGCCTCTCTACCATACCATTTTTTAATTTCTCACCAATCCACGGTGATTTCACCGTTTTTACTTTCATGTTCTTAATGGGTGCATGCTTATTAGTAACTGGAATAAGTAGTTTCATAAATGTGTCCAGTGCAGCGTCTGGTTGCTCCTCATTACACACCACAGACCAACAAATATTCTTTACATCAACAACATAGGAATCACTACAAAACATATTGTATGACCCCTTATACACTATATTAGGCCCAGCCTTTGGGACTTTGGTTTTCCTAGATATGGCTGCTATGTTGTGATCACTACATCCTATGGAGTTGGATACTGCTTTAAAGCAGATTTCTGCAGCATTAGTAAAGATGTGATCAATACATGTTGATGATTTCATTCCTGTGCTGTTTGTAACAACCCTGGTAGGTTGATTGATAACCTGAACCAGGTTGCAGGCACTGGTTACAGTTTGAAGCTTTTTATTGAGTGGGCAGCTTGATGAAAACCAGTCAATATTTAAAATCACCTAGAAAATATACCTCTCTGTTGTTATCACATACATTATCAAGCACTTTCACATACATTATCCAGATACTGACTGTTAGCACTTGGTGGTCTATAGCAGCTTCGCACCAGAATGGGCTTTAGGTGAGGCAGATGAACCTGTAGCCAGATTACTTCAACAGTATTTAACCTTATCCAGATACTGACTGTTAGCACTTGGTGGTCTATAGCAGCTTCCCACCAGAATGGGCTTTAGATGAGGCAGATGAACCTGTAGCCAGATTAGGGGTGTTAATGCTCAGTCTAGCATTCATTCTCCTGTTACTGTGATCTTCCGTCTCCTTGATACTCGGTTTGGCATTGATTCTCCTCTCGTCTGTTGTGGCCCAGCTAGTGTTTCCTCAAAACCGTTTGGACAAATTAATCTACATTCAACTATTGGTTTTATTAGGATTTGAATTAGAAGGTTTATGTTGTTTTTCTATTTGAATTAGAAGATCTCTGTTTTCTATCTGAATTAGAATATCTCTGTTTTCTATCTGAACTAGAAGATCTCTGTTTTCTATCTGAACTAGAAGATCTCTGTTTTCTATCTGAATTAGAAGATCTCTGTTTTCTATTTGAACTAGAAGATCTCTGTTGTTTTCTATTTGAATTAGAAGATCTCTGTTTTCTATCTGAATTAGAATATCTCTGTTTTCTATCTGAACTAGAAGATCTCTGTTTTCTATTTGAATTAGAAGATCTCTGTTGTTTTCTATCTGAATTAGAAGATCTCTGTTTTCTATCTGAATTAGAAGATCTCTGTTTTCTATTTGAATTAGAATATCTCTGTTTTCTATCTGAACTAGAAGATCTCTGTTTTCTATTTGAATTAGAAGATCTCTGTTGTTTTCTATTTGAATTAGAAGATCTCTGATGTTTTTTCTATTTCCTTTGAAACGCAGTTCGCCACAGGGTGAGCCACATGCACAAGCGAATAGACTTTAACTGGCACGAGTGAACAACATTTATATTGCACATTGAATTCTGTATTTGTGACCCGACCTGAAGGGTTGGCCACATAGGTTAAAGACAAAATATTATTTAATATTTAAAAAAAAATGTCAATATGTATATTGTAAATGTGTGGAAAAATTGAATAAATATCGGAATTTGTTTCATATACTATTGTTTATTGTATATTTGTCTTAGACCTTTCCTACCTGACCCAGGCCCCGACATTATACATCGAGTTACTGCTATGCAGGGAATCACTCAATTGATCATTAACATTTTAAAGCTGAGACATTTGCTCGTGCTCTGCTGTTTTTATTTTTGTGTTTGTTTGTGTTGTTATTATTATATCTGACTAAGATCATAACATGGTGTTAGAAGTGCATCAAATATAAAACAGAACTTCTTTTCACAGAAAACAACAACGCTGCTAGAGGAGTGAGGAAAAGTAGCGAAGAGCTAACCGCTCTCTAATGTCTCGTCATTAAACCAAACATCTCAAGGGGATCCGTTGCTACGGACACTCACAGAGCCGCCGTGTGAAGAGCACATGCAGAGCGAGCAGTGTGCAGGAGTGAGAGGCACACAGGAGCAGCTGATGGAGTTCGCTAACTGAGGAAGTTATTTTTGGTTTCGGGTTTCAGGCAGGGCCGGGCCCAAAATTTCTCCGAAGAAAATCAGGCCTGGGTATGGTAGTGCTTTGAACTTCGCGGGAAAGGGTAGGCCTCGGGATTGGGAAGGGCTCGGGCATGGGTTGACTGTAAACTCTCCTTCCACTCATATCAAACATCTCCAATCCAAAATCAAATCTAGAATCAGCTTTCTATTTCACAACAGAGCCTCCTTCACTCATGCCGCTGAACTTACCCTAGTAAAACTGACTATCCTACCGATCCTCGACTTCGGCGATGTCATCTACAAAATAGCTTCCAATACTCTACTCAGCAAACTGGATGCAGTCTATCACAGTGCCGTCCGTTTTGTTACCAAAGCGCCTTATACCACCCACCACTGTGACCTGTATGCTCTAGTCGGCTGGCCCTCGCTACATATTGTTCGCCAGACCCACTGGCTCCAGGTCATCTATAAGACTATGCTAGGTAAAACTCCGCCTTATCTCAGCTCACTGGTCACGATAACAATACCCACCCGTAGCACACACTCCAGCAGGTATATCTCACTGGCTTAAACAGCAGCTATCTGAGCTGTTAACCGATCGCTGCAGCTGTACATAGCCCATCTGTAAATAGCCCACCCAATCTACCTACCTCATCCCCATATTGTTTTTATTTACTTTTCTGCTCTTTTGCACACCAGTATCACTACTTACACACCATCATCTGCTCATTTATCACTCCAGTGTTAATTTGCTACATTGTAATTACTTTGCTACTATGGCCTATTTATTGCCTTACATCCTCACGCCATTTGCACACACTATATATAGACTTTCTCTATTTTCTATTGTATTATTGACTGTATGTTTGTTTATTCCATGTGTAACTCTGTGTTGTTGTTTGTGTCGCACTGCTTTGCTTTATCTTGGCCAGGTCACAGTTGTAAATGAGAACTTTTTCTCAACTGGCCTACCTGGTTAAATAAAGGACTTTTTCTCAACTGGCCTACCTGGTTAAATAAAGGACTTGTTCTCAACTGGCCTACCTGGTTAAATAAAGGTGAAATTTAAAAAATAATAATAATAAAAATGGGTAAGGCTCGGGATTGCAATTAATGCCCGGCAAAGGGCTCTAATTTGTCCACGCACACAGATTCACATACACACTCTCCCCCTCACACATATGCATATCCACAAACACACACACATTCTCTCTCTCTCACACACACACACACACACATACACATGCATGAAGAGAGAGTGGGAGTGTGTCTGTGTGTTGGGGTGGGGGTACATTTTATGTGTATTTTTAGTTATAGCAGAGTTGTGTTTAGATATAGTACTAGATATAGTAGAGTTGTGTTTAGATATAGTATCAGATATAGCAGAGTTGTGTTTAGATATAGTATCAGATATAGCAGAGTTGTGTTTAGATATAGTATTAGATATAGCAGAGTTGTGTTTAGATATAGTATTAGAAATAGCAGAGTTGTGTTTAGATATAGTATTAGATATAGCAGAGTTGTGTTTAGATATAGTATTAGATATAGCAGAGTTGTGTTTAGATATAGTATTAGACAAAGCAGAGTAGTGCTTAGATATAGTATTAGATGTAGCAGAGTTGTGTTTAGATATAGTATCAGATATAGCAGAGTTGTGTTTAGATATAGTATCAGATATAGCAGAGTTGTGTTTAGATATAGTATCAGATATAGCAGAGTTGTGTTTAGATATAGCAGAGTTGTGTTTAGATATAGTATCAGATATAGCAGAGTTGTGTTTAGATATAGTATCAGATATAGCAGAGTTGTGTTTAGATATAGTATCAGATATAGCAGAGTTGTGTTTAGATATAGTATTAGATATAGCAGAGTTGTGTTTAGATATAGTATTAGATATAGCAGAGTTGTGTTTAGATATAGTATTAGATATAGCAGAGTTGTGTTTAGATATAGTATTAGATATAGCAGAGTTGTGTTTAGATATAGTATCAGATATAGCAGAGTTGTGTTTAGATATAGTATTAGATATAGCAGAGTTGTGTTTAGATATAGTATTAGACATAGCAGAGTAGTGCTTAGATATAGTATTAGTCATAGCAGAGTTGTGTTTAGATATAGTATTAGATATAGCAGAGTTGTGTTTAGATATAGTATTAGACATAGCAGAGTTGTGTTTAGATACAGCAGAGTTGTGTTTAGATATAGTATTAGATATAGCAGAGTTGTGTTTAGATATAGTATTAGATATAGCAGAGTTGTGATTAGATATAGTATCAGGTACAGCAGAGTTTTGTTTAGATATAGCAGAGTTGTGTTTAGATATAGTATTAGATATAGCAGAGTTGTGTTTAGATATAGTATTAGATATAGCAGAGTTGTGATTAGATATAGTATTAGACATAGCAGAGTTGTGTTTAGATATAGCAGAGTATTGTTTAGATATAGTATTAGACATAGCAGAGTTGTGTTTAGATATAGTATTAGACATAGCAGAGTTGTGTTTAGATATAGCAGAGTTGTGTTTAGATATAATATTAGATATAGCAGAGTTGTGTTTAGATATAGTATGAGATATAGCAGAGTTGTGTTTAGATATAGTATTAGAAATAGCAGAGATGTGTTTAGATATAGTATTAGATATAGCAGAGTTGTGTTTAGATATAGTATTAGATATAGCAGAGATGTGTTTAGATACAGTATTAGATATAGCAGAGTTGTGTTTAGTTATAGTAATAGATATAGCAGAGTTGTGTTTAGATATAGCAGAGTATTGTTTAGATATAGTATTAGACATAGCAGAGTATTGTTTAGATATAGTATTAGACATAGCATTGTTGTCTTTAGATATAGCAGAGTTGTGTTTAGATACAGTATCAGATATAGCAGAGTTTTGTTTAGATATAGTATCAGATATAGCAGAGTTGTGTTTAGATATAGTATTAGATATAGCAGAGTTGTGTTTAGATACAGTATTAGACATAGCAGAGTTGTGTTTAGATATAGCAGAGTTGTGTTTAGATATAGTATCAGATATAGCAGAGTTGTGTTTAGATATAGTATTAGATATAGCAGAGTTGTGTTTAGATATAGTATCAGATATAGCAGAGTTTTGTTTAGATATAGTATCAGATATAGCAGAGTTGTGTTTAGATATAGTATTAGATATAGCAGAGTTGTGTTTAGATATAGTATTAGATATAGCAGAGTTGTGATTAGATATAGTATCAGATACAGCAGAGTTTTGTTTAGATATAGCAGAGTTGTGTTTAGATATAGTATTAGATATAGCAGAGTTGTGTTTAGATATAGTATTAGATATAGCAGAGTTGTGATTAGATATAGTATTAGACATAGCAGAGTTGTGTTTAGATATAGCAGAGTATTGTTTAGATATAATATTAGACATAGCAGAGTTGTGTTTAGATATAGTATTAGACATAGCAGAGTTGTGTTTAGATATAGCAGAGTTGTGTTTAGATATAGTATTAGATATAGCAGAGTTGTGTTTAGATATAGTATCAGATATAGCAGAGTTGTGTTTAGATATAGTATTAGAAATAGCAGAGATGTGTTTAGATATAGTATTAGATATAGCAGAGTTGTGTTTAGATATAGTATTAGATATAGCAGAGATGTGTTTAGATACAGTATTAGATATAGCAGAGTTGTGTTTAGTTATAGTAATAGATATAGCAGAGTTGTGTTTAGATATAGCAGAGTATTGTTTAGATATAGTATTAGACATAGCAGAGTATTGTTTAGATATAGTATTAGACATAGCATTGTTGTCTTTAGATATAGCAGAGTTGTGTTTAGATACAGTATCAGATATAGCAGAGTTGTGTTTAGATATAGTATCAGATATAGCAGAGTTTTGTTTAGATATAGTATCAGATATAGCAGAGTTGTGTTTAGATATAGTATTAGATATAGCAGAGTTGTGTTTAGATACAGTATTAGACATAGCAGAGTTGTGTTTAGATATAGTAGAGTTGTGTTTAGATATAGTATCAGATATAGCAGAGTTGTGTTTAGATATAGTATTAGATATAGCAGAGTTGTGTTTAGATATAGTATCAGATATAGCAGAGTTTTGTTTAGATATAGTATCAGATATAGCAGAGTTGTGTTTAGATATAGTATTAGATATAGCAGAGTTGTGTTTAGATATAGTATTAGACATAGCAGAGTTGTGTTTAGATATAGTATCAGATATAGCAGAGTTGTGTTTAGATATAGTATTAGACATAGCAGAGTTGTGTTTAGATATAGTATTAGATATAGCAGAGTTGTGTTTAGATATAGCGGAGTATTGTTTAGATATAGTATTAGAAATAGCAGAGTTGTGTTTAGATACAGCAGAGTTGTGTTTAGATATAGTATTAGATACAGCAGAGTTGTGTTTAGATATAGTATCAGATATAGCACAGTTGTGTATAGATATAGTATTAGATATTGCAGAGTTGTGTTTAGATATAGTATCAGATACAGCAGAGTTTTGTTTAGATATATCAGAGTTGTGTTTAGATATAGTATTAGATATAGCAGAGTTGTGTTTAGATATAGTATTAGATATAGCAGAGTTGTGTTTAGATATAGTATTAGACATAGCAGAGTTGTGTTTAGATATAGCAGAGTATTGTTTAGATATAGTATTAGACATAGCAGAGTTGTGTTTAGATATAGTATTAGACATAGCAGAGTTGTGTTTAGATGTAGCAGAGTTGTGTTTAGATATAGTATTAGATATAGCAGAGATGTGTTTAGATACAGTATTAGATATAGCAGAGTTGTGTTTAGTTATAGTAATAGATATAGCAGAGTTGTGTTTAGATATAGCAGAGTATTGTTTAGATATAGTATTAGACATAGCAGAGTATTGTTTAGATATAGTATTAGACATAGCATTGTTGTCTTTAGATATAGCAGAGTTGTGTTTAGATACAGTATCAGATATAGCAGAGTTGTGTTTAGATATAGTATCAGATATAGCAGAGTTTTGTTTAGATATAGTATCAGATATAGCAGAGTTGTGTTTAGATATAGTATTAGATATAGCAGAGTTGTGTTTAGATACAGTATTAGACATAGCAGAGTTGTGTTTAGATATAGCAGAGTTGTGTTTAGATATAGTATCAGATATAGCAGAGTTGTGTTTAGATATAGTATTAGATATAGCAGAGTTGTGATTAGATATAGTATCAGGTACAGCAGAGTTTTGTTTAGATATAGCAGAGTTGTGTTTAGATATAGTATTAGATATAGCAGAGTTGTGTTTAGATATAGTATTAGATATAGCAGAGTTGTGTTTAGATATAGTATTAGACATAGCAGAGTTGTGTTTAGATATAGTATCAGATATAGCAGAGTTGTGTTTAGATATAGTATTAGACATAGCAGAGTTGTGTTTAGATATAGTATTAGATCATAGCAGAGTTGTGTTTAGATATAGTATTAGTATAGCAGAGTATTGTTTAGATATAGTATTAGACATAGCAGAGTTGTGTTTAGATATAGTATTAGACATAGCAGAGTTGTGTTTAGATATAGCAGAGTTGTGTTTAGATATAGTATTAGATATAGCAGAGTTGTGTTTAGATATAGTATGAGATATAGCAGAGTTGTGTTTAGATATAGTATTAGAAATAGCAGAGATGTGTTTAGATATAGTATTAGATATAGCAGAGTTGTGTTTAGATATAGTATTAGATATAGCAGAGATGTGTTTAGATATAGTATTAGATATAGCAGAGTTGTGTTTAGTTATAGTAATAGATATAGCAGAGTTGTGTTTAGATATAGCAGAGTATTGTTTAGATATAGTATTAGACATAGCAGAGTATTGTTTAGATATAGTATTAGACATAGCATTGTTGTCTTTAGATATAGCAGAGTTGTGTTTAGATACAGTATCAGATATAGCAGAGTTTTGTTTAGATATAGTATCAGATATAGCAGAGTTGTGTTTAGATATAGTATTAGATATAGCAGAGTTGTGTTTAGATACAGTATTAGACATAGCAGAGTTGTGTTTAGATATAGCAGAGTTGTGTTTAGATATAGTATCAGATATAGCAGAGTTGTGTTTAGATATAGTATTAGATATAGCAGAGTTGTGTTTAGATATAGTATCAGATATAGCAGAGTTGTGTTTAGATATAGTATCAGATATAGCAGAGTTGTGTTTAGATATAGTATTAGATATAGCAGAGTTGTGTTTAGATATAGTATTAGACATAGCAGAGTTGTGTTTAGATATAGTATCAGATATAGCAGAGTTGTGTTTAGATATAGTATTAGATATAGCAGAGTTGTGTTTAGATATAGTATTAGATATAGCAGAGTTGTGATTAGATATAGTATCAGATACAGCAGAGTTTTGTTTAGATATAGCAGAGTTGTGTTTAGATATAGTATTAGATATAGCAGAGTTGTGTTTAGATATAGTATTAGATATAGCAGAGTTGTGTTTAGATATAGTATTAGACATAGCAGAGTTGTGTTTAGATATAGTATAGATATAGCAGAGTTGTGTTTAGATATAGTATTAGACATAGCAGAGTTGTGTTTAGATATAGTATTAGACATAGCAGAGTTGTGTTTAGATATAGCAGAGTTGTGTTTAGATATAGTATTAGATATAGCAGAGTTGTGTTTAGATATAGTATCAGATATAGCAGAGTTGTGTTTAGATATAGTATTAGAAATAGCAGAGTTGTGTTTAGATATAGTATTAGATATAGCAGAGTTGTGTTTAGATATAGTATTAGATATAGCAGAGTTGTGTTTAGATATAGTAGATATGCAGATTGTTTAGATAGCAGAGTTGTGTTTAGATATAGTATTAGATATAGCAGAGTTGTGTTTAGATATAGTATTAGATATAGCAGAGTTGTGTTTAGATATAGTATCAGATATAGCAGAGTTTTGTTTAGATATAGTATCAGATATAGCAGAGTTGTGTTTAGATATAGTATTAGATATAGCAGAGTTGTGTTTAGATACAGTATTAGACATAGCAGAGTTGTGTTTAGATATAGCAGAGTTGTGTTTAGATATAGTATCAGATATAGCAGAGTTGTGTTTAGATATAGTATTAGATATAGCAGAGTTGTGTTTAGATATAGTATCAGATATAGCAGAGTTGTGTTTAGATATAGTATCAGATATAGCAGAGTTGTGTTTAGATATAGTATTAGATATAGCAGAGTTGTGTTTAGATATAGTATTAGACATAGCAGAGTTGTGTTTAGATATAGCAGAGTTGTGTTTAGATATAGTATTAGACATAGCAGAGTTGTGTTTAGATATAGTATTAGACATAGCAGAGTTGTGTTTAGATATAGTATAGATATAGCAGAGTTGTGTTTAGATATAGTATCAGATATAGCAGAGTTGTGTTTAGATATAGTATTAGATATAGCAGAGTTGTGTTTAGATATAGTATTAGATATAGCAGAGTTGTGTTTAGATATAGCAGAGTTGTGTTTAGATATAGTATTAGAATAGCAGAGTTGTGTTTAGATATAGCAGAGTTGTGTTTAGATATAGTATTAGATATAGCAGAGTTGTGTTTAGATATAGTATTAGATATAGCAGAGTTGTGTTTAGATATAGCAGAGTATTGTTTAGATATAGTATTAGACATAGCAGAGTTGTGTTTAGATACAGCAGAGTTGTGTTTAGATATAGTATTAGATATAGCAGAGTTGTGTTTAGATATAGTATTAGATATAGCAGAGTTGTGTTTAGATATAGTATTAGACATAGCAGAGTTGTGTTTAGATATAGCAGAGTTGTGTTTAGATATAGTATTAGATATAGCAGAGTTGTGTTTAGATATAGTATTAGACATAGCAGAGTTGTGTTTAGATATAGTATTAGATATAGCAGAGTTGTGTTTAGATATAGTATTAGATATAGCAGAGTTGTGTTTAGATATAGTATTAGATATAGCAGAGTTGTGTTTAGATATAGTATTAGATATAGCAGAGTTGTGTTTAGATATAGCAGAGTATTGTTTAGATATAGTATTAGACATAGCAGAGTTGTGTTTAGATATAGTATTAGACATAGCAGAGTTGTGTTTAGATGTAGCAGAGTTGTGTTTAGATATAGTATTAGATATAGCAGAGTTGTGTTTAGATATAGTATCAGATATAGCAGAGTTGTGTTTAGATATAGTATTAGATATAGCAGAGTTGTGTTTAGATATAGTATTAGATATAGCAGAGTTGTGTTTAGATATAGTATTAGATATAGCAGATGTTTAGATATAGTATTAGATATAGCAGAGTTGTGTTTAGATATAGTATTAGATATAGCAGAGTTGTGTTTAGATATAGTATTAGAATAGCAGAGTTGTGTTTAGATATAGCAGAGTTGTAGATTGTTAGATATAGCAGAGTTTGTTTAGATATAGTATTAGACATAGCAGAGTTGTGTTTAGATATAGTATTAGACATAGCAGAGTTGTGTTTAGATATAGCAGAGTTGTGTTTAGATATAGTATTAGATATAGCAGAGTTGTGTTTAGATATAGTATTAGATATAGCAGAGTTGTGTTTAGATATAGTATTAGATATAGCAGAGTTGTGTTTAGATATAGTATTAGATATAGCAGAGTTGTGTTTAGATATAGTATTAGATATAGCAGAGTTGTGTTTAGATATAGTATTAGACATAGCAGAGTTGTGTTTAGATATAGTATTAGATATAGCAGAGTTGTGTTTAGATATAGTATTAGACATAGCAGAGTTGTGTTTAGATATAGTATTAGATATAGCAGAGTTGTGTTTAGATATAGTATTAGATATAGCAGAGTTGTGTTTAGATATAGTATTAGACATAGCAGAGTTGTGTTTAGATATAGCAGAGTTGTGTTTAGATATAGTATTAGATATAGCAGAGTTGTGTTTAGATATAGTATCAGATATAGCAGAGTTGTGTTTAGATATAGTATCAGATATAGCAGAGTTGTGTTTAGATATAGTATTAGATATAGCAGAGTTGTGTTTAGATATAGTATTAGATATAGCAGAGTTGTGTTTAGATATAGCAGAGTTGTGTTTAGATATAGTATTAGACATAGCAGAGTTGTGTTTAGATATAGCAGAGTTGTGTTTAGATATAGTATTAGATATAGCAGAGTTGTGTTTAGATATAGTATCAGATATAGCAGAGTTGTGTTTAGATATAGTATTAGATATAGCAGAGTTGTGTTTAGATATAGTATTAGATATAGCAGAGTTGTGTTTAGATATAGTATTAGATATAGCAGAGTTGTGTTTAGATATAGTATTAGACATAGCAGAGTTGTGTTTAGATATAGTATTAGACATAGCAGAGTTGTGTTTAGATATAGCAGAGTATTGTTTAGATATAGTATTAGATATAGCAGAGTTGTGTTTAGATATAGTATTAGACATAGCAGAGTTGTGTTTAGATATAGTATTAGATATAGCAGAGTTGTGTTTAGATATAGTATCAGATATAGCAGAGTTGTGTTTAGATATAGTATTAGATATAGCAGAGTTGTGTTTAGATATAGTATCAGATATAGCAGAGTTGTGTTTAGATATAGTATCAGATATAGCAGAGTTGTGTTTAGATATAGTATTAGATATAGCAGAGTTGTGTTTAGATATAGTATTAGATATAGCAGAGTTGTGTTTAGATATAGTATTAGACATAGCAGAGTTGTGTTTAGATATAGCAGAGTATGTGTTTAGATATAGTATTAGACATAGCAGAGTTGTGTTTAGATATAGTATTAGACATAGCAGAGTTGTGTTTAGATATAGCAGAGTATGTGTTTAGATATAGTATTAGACATAGCAGAGTTGTGTTTAGATATAGTATCAGATATAGCAGAGTTGTGTTTAGATATAGTATTAGATATAGCAGAGTTGTGTTTAGATATAGTATTAGATATAGCAGAGTTGTGTTTAGATACAGTATTAGACATAGCAGAGTTGTGTTTAGATATAGCAGAGTTGTGTTTAGATATAGTATCAGATATAGCAGAGTTGTGTTTAGATATAGTATTAGATATAGCAGAGTTGTGTTTAGATATAGTATCAGATATAGCAGAGTTGTGTTTAGATATAGTATCAGATATAGCAGAGTTGTGTTTAGATATAGTATTAGATATAGCAGAGTTGTGTTTAGATATAGTATTAGACATAGCAGAGTTGTGTTTAGATATAGTATTAGATATAGCAGAGTTGTGTTTAGATATAGTATTAGATATAGCAGAGTTGTGTTTAGATATAGTATTAGATATAGCAGAGTTGTGTTTAGATATAGTATTAGATATAGCAGAGTTGTGTGATATAGTATCTACGATATAGCAGAGTTGTGTTTAGATATAGTATCAGATATAGCAGAGTTGTGTTTAGATATAGTATCAGATATAGCAGAGTTGTGTTTAGATATAGTATTAGATATAGCAGAGTTGTGTTTAGATATAGTATTAGATATAGCAGAGTTGTGTTTAGATATAGTATTAGATATAGCAGAGTTGTGTTTAGATATAGTATTAGATATAGCAGAGTTGTGTTTAGATATAGTAATAGATATAGCAGAGTTGTGTTTAGATATAGCAGAGTTGTGTTTAGATATAGTATTAGACATAGCAGAGTTGTGTTTAGATATAGTATCAGATATAGCAGAGTTGTGTTTAGATATAGTATCAGATATAGCAGAGTTGTGTTTAGATATAGTATTAGATATAGCAGAGTTGTGTTTAGATATAGTATTAGACATAGCAGAGTTGTGTTTAGATATAGCAGAGTTGTGTTTAGATATAGTATTAGATATAGCAGAGTTGTGTTTAGATATAGTATTAGATATAGCAGAGTTGTGTTTAGATATAGTATTAGATATAGCAGAGTTGTGTTTAGATATAGTATCAGATATAGCAGAGTTGTGTTTAGATATAGTATTAGATATAGCAGAGTTGTGTTTAGATATAGTATTAGATATAGCAGAGTTGTGTTTAGATATAGTATTAGATATAGCAGAGTTGTGTTTAGATATAGCAGAGTATTGTTTAGATATAGTATTAGACATAGCAGAGTTGTGTTTAGATATAGTATTAGACATAGCAGAGTTGTGTTTAGATATAGCAGAGTTGTGTTTAGATATAGTATTAGATATAGCAGAGTTGTGTTTAGATATAGTATCAGATATAGCAGAGTTGTGTTTAGATATAGTATTAGAAATAGCAGAGATTGTGTTTAGATATAGTATTAGATATAGCAGAGTTGTGTTTAGATATAGTATTAGATATAGCAGAGTTGTGTTTAGATATAGCAGAGTTGTGTTTAGATATAGTATTAGATATAGCAGAGTTGTGTTTAGATATAGTATCAGATATAGCAGAGTTGTGTTTAGATATAGTATTAGATATAGCAGAGTTGTGTTTAGATATAGTATTAGATATAGCAGAGTTGTGTTTAGATATAGTATTAGATATAGCAGAGTTGTGTTTAGATATAGTATTAGATATAGCAGAGTTGTGTTTAGATATAGTATAGATATAGCAGAGTTGTGTTTAGATATAGCAGAGTTTGTTTAGATATAGTATTAGACATAGCAGAGTTGTGTTTAGATATAGTATCAGATATAGCAGAGTTGTGTTTAGATATAGTATCAGATATAGCAGAGTTGTGTTTAGATATAGTATTAGATATAGCAGAGTTGTGTTTAGATACAGTATTAGACATAGCAGAGTTGTGTTTAGATATAGCAGAGTTGTGTTTAGATATAGTATCAGATATAGCAGAGTTGTGTTTAGATATAGTATTAGATATAGCAGAGTTGTGTTTAGATATAGTATCAGATATAGCAGAGTTTTGTTTAGATATAGTATCAGATATAGCAGAGTTGTGTTTAGATATAGTATTAGATATAGCAGAGTTGTGTTTAGATATAGTATTAGATCATAGCAGAGTTGTGTTTAGATATAGTATTAGACATAGCAGAGTTGTGTTTAGATATAGCAGAGTTGTGTTTAGATATAGTATTAGACATAGCAGAGTTGTGTTTAGATATAGTATTAGACATAGCAGAGTTGTGTTTAGATATAGCAGAGTATTGTTTAGATATAGTATTAGACATAGCAGAGTTGTGTTTAGATATAGTATTAGTAGCAGAGTTTGTTTAGATATAGCAGAGTTGTGTTTAGATATAGTATTAGATATAGCAGAGTTGTGTTTAGATATAGTATTAGATATAGCAGAGTTGTGTTTAGATATAGTATTAGATATAGCAGAGTTGTGTTTAGATATAGTATTAGATATAGCAGAGTTGTGTTTAGATATAGTATTAGATATAGCAGAGTTGTGTTTAGATATAGTATTAGACATAGCAGAGTTGTGTTTAGATATAGTATTAGATATTGTTTAGATATAGTATTAGATATAGCAGAGTTGTGTTTAGATATAGTATTAGATATAGCAGAGTTGTGTTTAGATATAGTATCAGATATAGCAGAGTTGTGTTTAGATATAGTATTAGATATAGCAGAGTTGTGTTTAGATATAGTATTAGATATAGCAGAGTTGTGTTTAGATATAGTATTAGATATAGCAGAGTTGTGTTTAGATATAGTATTAGATATAGCAGAGTTGTGTTTAGATATAGTATTAGATATAGCAGAGTTGTGTTTAGATATAGCAGAGTATGTGTTTAGATATAGTATTAGACATAGCAGAGTTGTGTTTAGATATAGTATTAGATATAGCAGAGTTGTGTTTAGATATAGTATTAGATATAGCAGAGTTGTGTTTAGATATAGTATTAGATATAGCAGAGTTGTGTTTAGATATAGTATTAGACATAGCAGAGTTGTGTTTAGATATAGCAGAGTTGTGTTTAGATATAGTATTAGATATAGCAGAGTTGTGTTTAGATATAGTATTAGATATAGCAGAGTTGTGTTTAGATATAGTATTAGATATAGCAGAGTTGTGTTTAGATATAGTATTAGATATAGCAGAGTTGTGTTTAGATATAGTATTAGATATAGCAGAGTTGTGTTTAGATATAGTATTAGATATAGCAGAGTTGTGTTTAGATATAGTATTAGATATAGCAGAGTTGTGTTTAGATATAGTATTAGACATAGCAGAGTTGTGTTTAGATATAGCAGAGTTGTGTTTAGATATAGTATTAGATATAGCAGAGTTGTGTTTAGATATAGTATTAGATATAGCAGAGTTGTGTTTAGATATAGTATTAGATATAGCAGAGTTGTGTTTAGATATAGTATCAGATATAGCAGAGTTGTGTTTAGATATAGTATTAGATATAGCAGAGTTGTGTTTAGATATAGTATTAGACATAGCAGAGTTGTGTTTAGATATAGTATCAGATATAGCAGAGTTGTGTTTAGATATAGTATTAGATATAGCAGAGTTGTGTTTAGATATAGTATTAGATATAGCAGAGTTGTGTTTAGATATAGCAGAGTTGTGTTTAGATATAGTATTAGACATAGCAGAGTTGTGTTTAGATATAGTATCAGATATAGCAGAGTTGTGTTTAGATATAGTATTAGACATAGCAGAGTTGTGTTTAGATATAGTATTAGATATAGCAGAGTTGTGTTTAGATATAGCAGAGTTGTGTTTAGATATAGTATTAGAATAGCAGAGTTGTGTTTAGATATAGCAGAGTTGTGTTTAGATATAGTATTAGATATAGCAGAGTTGTGTTTAGATATAGTATCAGATATAGCAGAGTTGTGTTTAGATATAGTATTAGATATAGCAGAGTTGTGTTTAGATATAGTATCAGATATAGCAGAGTTGTGTTTAGATATAGTATAGATATAGCAGAGTTGTGTTTAGATATAGTATTAGATATAGCAGAGTTGTGTTTAGATATAGTATTAGATATAGCAGAGTTGTGTTTAGATATAGTATTAGACATAGCAGAGTTGTGTTTAGATATAGCAGAGTATTGTTTAGATATAGTATTAGACATAGCAGAGTTGTGTTTAGATATAGTATTAGACATAGCAGAGTTGTGTTTAGATGTAGCAGAGTTGTGTTTAGATATAGTATTAGATATAGCAGAGTTGTGTTTAGATATAGTATCAGATATAGCAGAGTTGTGTTTAGATATAGTATTAGAAATAGCAGAGTTGTGTTTAGATATAGTATTAGATATAGCAGAGTTGTGTTTAGTTATAGTAATAGATATAGCAGAGTTGTGTTTAGATATAGCAGAGTATTGTTTAGATATAGTATTAGACATAGCAGAGTTTGTTTAGATATAGTATTAGACATAGCAGAGATGTCTTTAGATATAGCAGAGTTGTGTTTAGATATAGTATCAGATATAGCAGAGTTGTGTTTAGATATAGTATCAGATATAGCAGAGTTGTGTTTAGATATAGTATTAGAAATAGCAGAGTTGTGTTTAGATATAGTATTAGATATAGCAGAGTTGTGTTTAGATATAGTATTAGATATAGCAGAGATGTGTTTAGATATAGTATTAGATATAGCAGAGTTGTGTTTAGTTATAGTAATAGATATAGCAGAGTTGTGTTTAGATATAGCAGAGTATTGTTTAGATATAGTATTAGACATAGCAGAGTTGTGTTTAGATATAGTATCAGATATAGCAGAGTTGTGTTTAGATATAGTATCAGATATAGCAGAGTTGTGTTTAGATATAGTATTAGATATAGCAGAGTTGTGTTTAGATATAGTATTAGATATAGCAGAGTTGTGTTTAGATATAGTATTAGATATAGCAGAGTTGTGTTTAGATATAGTATTAGATATAGCAGAGTTGTGTTTAGATATAGTATCAGATATAGCAGAGTTGTGTTTAGATATAGTATTAGATATAGCAGAGTTGTGTTTAGATATAGTATTAGACATAGCAGAGTTGTGTTTAGATATAGCAGAGTTGTGTTTAGATATAGTATTAGATATAGCAGAGTTGTGTTTAGATATAGTATTAGATATAGCAGAGTTGTGTTTAGATATAGTATTAGATATAGCAGAGTTGTGTTTAGATATAGTATCAGATATAGCAGAGTTGTGTTTAGATATAGTATTAGATATAGCAGAGTTGTGTTTAGATATAGTATTAGATATAGCAGAGTTGTGTTTAGATATAGTATTAGACATAGCAGAGTTGTGTTTAGATATAGTATCAGATATAGCAGAGTTGTGTTTAGATATAGTATTAGACATAGCAGAGTTGTGTTTAGATATAGTATTAGATATAGCAGAGTTGTGTTTAGATATAGCAGAGTTGTGTTTAGATATAGTATTAGACATAGCAGAGTTGTGTTTAGATACAGCAGAGTTGTGTTTAGATATAGTATTAGATATAGCAGAGTTGTGTTTAGATATAGTATTAGATATAGCAGAGTTGTGTTTAGATATAGTATTAGATATAGCAGAGTTGTGTTTAGATATAGTATTAGATATAGCAGAGTTGTGTTTAGATATAGCAGAGTATGTGTTTAGATATAGTATTAGACATAGCAGAGTTGTGTTTAGATATAGTATTAGACATAGCAGAGTTGTGTTTAGATATAGCAGAGTATTGTTTAGATATAGTATTAGACATAGCAGAGTTGTGTTTAGATATAGTATCAGATATAGCAGAGTTGTGTTTAGATATAGTATTAGATATAGCAGAGTTGTGTTTAGATATAGTATTAGATATAGCAGAGTTGTGTTTAGTATAGTATAGATATAGCAGAGTTGTGTTTAGATATAGCAGAGTATGTGTTTAGATATAGTATTAGATATAGCAGAGTTGTGTTTAGATATAGTATTAGATATAGCAGAGTTGTGTTTAGATATAGTATTAGATATAGCAGAGTTGTGTTTAGATATAGTATCAGATATAGCAGAGTTGTGTTTAGATATAGTATTAGATATAGCAGAGTTGTGTTTAGATATAGTATCAGATATAGCAGAGTTGTGTTTAGATATAGTATTAGATATAGCAGAGTTGTGTTTAGATACAGTATTAGACATAGCAGAGTTGTGTTTAGATATAGCAGAGTTGTGTTTAGATATAGTATCAGATATAGCAGAGTTGTGTTTAGATATAGTATTAGATATAGCAGAGTTGTGTTTAGATATAGTATCAGATATAGCAGAGTTTTGTTTAGATATAGTATCAGATATAGCAGAGTTGTGTTTAGATATAGTATTAGATATAGCAGAGTTGTGTTTAGATATAGTATTAGACATAGCAGAGTTGTGTTTAGATATAGTATCAGATATAGCAGAGTTGTGTTTAGATATAGTATTAGACATAGCAGAGTTGTGTTTAGATATAGTATTAGATATAGCAGAGTTGTGTTTAGATATAGCAGAGTATTGTTTAATATAGATTGTGAGATTGTTTAGATAGCAGAGTTGTGTTTAGATATAGTATTAGATATAGCAGAGTTGTGTTTAGATATAGTATCTAGAGATAGCAGAGTTGTGTTTAGATATAGTATTAGATATAGCAGAGTTGTGTTTAGATATAGTATTAGATATAGCAGAGTTGTGTTTAGATATAGTATTAGATATAGCAGAGTTGTGTTTAGATATAGTATTAGATATAGCAGAGTTGTGTTTAGATATAGTATTAGATATAGCAGAGTTGTGTTTAGATATAGTATTAGACATAGCAGAGTTGTGTTTAGATATAGCAGAGTTGTGTTTAGATATAGTATTAGATATAGCAGAGTTGTGTTTAGATATAGTATTAGATATAGCAGAGTTGTGTTTAGATATAGTATTAGATATAGCAGAGTTGTGTTTAGATATAGTATCAGATATAGCAGAGTTGTGTTTAGATATAGTATTAGATATAGCAGAGTTGTGTTTAGATATAGTATTAGATATAGCAGAGTTGTGTTTAGATATAGTATTAGATATAGCAGAGTTGTGTTTAGATATAGTATTAGATATAGCAGAGTTGTGTTTAGATATAGTATTAGATATAGCAGAGTTGTGTTTAGATATAGTATTAGACATAGCAGAGTTGTGTTTAGATATAGCAGAGTTGTGTTTAGATATAGTATTAGATATAGCAGAGTTGTGTTTAGATATAGTATTAGATATAGCAGAGTTGTGTTTAGATATAGTATTAGATATAGCAGAGTTGTGTTTAGATATAGTATTAGATATAGCAGAGTTGTGTTTAGATATAGTATTAGATATAGCAGAGTTGTGTTTAGATATAGTATTAGATATAGCAGAGTTGTGTTTAGATATAGTATCAGATATAGCAGAGTTGTGTTTAGATATAGTATTAGATATAGCAGAGTTGTGTTTAGATATAGTATTAGACATAGCAGAGTTGTGTTTAGATATAGCAGAGTTGTGTTTAGATATAGTATTAGACATAGCAGAGTTGTGTTTAGATATAGTATTAGATATAGCAGAGTTGTGTTTAGATATAGCAGAGTTGTGTTTAGATATAGTATTAGATATAGCAGAGTTGTGTTTAGATATAGTATCAGATATAGCAGAGTTGTGTTTAGATATAGTATTAGATATAGCAGAGTTGTGTTTAGATATAGTATTAGATATAGCAGAGTTGTGTTTAGATATAGTATTAGATATAGCAGAGTTGTGTTTAGATATAGTATCAGATATAGCAGAGTTGTGTTTAGATATAGTATTAGACATAGCAGAGTTGTGTTTAGATATAGTATTAGATATAGCAGAGTTGTGTTTAGATATAGTATTAGATATAGCAGAGTTGTGTTTAGATATAGTATCAGATATAGCAGAGTTGTGTTTAGATATAGTATTAGATATAGCAGAGTTGTGTTTAGATATAGTATTAGATATAGCAGAGTTGTGTTTAGATATAGTATCAGATATAGCAGAGTTGTGTTTAGATATAGCAGAGTTGTGTTTAGATATAGTATTAGATATAGCAGAGTTGTGTTTAGATATAGTATCAGATATAGCAGAGTTGTGTTTAGATATAGTATTAGATATAGCAGAGTTGTGTTTAGATATAGTATTAGATATAGCAGAGTTGTGTTTAGATATAGTATTAGATATAGCAGAGTTGTGTTTAGATATAGTATTAGATATAGCAGAGTTGTGTTTAGATATAGTATCAGACATAGCAGAGTTGTGTTTAGATATAGTATTAGATATAGCAGAGTTGTGTTTAGATATAGTATTAGATATAGCAGAGTTGTGTTTAGATATAGTATCAGATATAGCAGAGTTGTGTTTAGATATAGTATTAGATATAGCAGAGTTGTGTTTAGATATAGTATTAGATATAGCAGAGTTGTGTTTAGATATAGTATTAGATATAGCAGAGTTGTGTTTAGATATAGTATTAGATATAGCAGAGTTGTGTTTAGATATAGTATTAGACATAGCAGAGTTGTGTTTAGATATAGCAGAGTTGTGTTTAGATATAGTATTAGATATAGCAGAGTTGTGTTTAGATATAGTATCAGATATAGCAGAGTTGTGTTTAGATATAGTATTAGATATAGCAGAGTTGTGTTTAGATATAGTATCAGATATAGCAGAGTTGTGTTTAGATACAGCAGAGTTGTGTTTAGATATAGTATTAGATATAGCAGAGTTGTGTTTAGATATAGTATTAGATATAGCAGAGTTGTGTTTAGATATAGTATTAGACATAGCAGAGTTGTGTTTAGATATAGCAGAGTATTGTTTAGATATAGTATTAGATATAGTATTAGATATAGCAGAGTTGTGTTTAGATACAGTATTAGATATAGCAGAGTTGTGTTTAGATATAGTATTAGATATAGCAGAGTTGTGTTTAGATATAGTATCAGATATAGCAGAGTTGTGTTTAGATATAGCAGAGTTGTGTTTAGGTATAGTATCAGATATAGCAGAGTTGTGTTTAGATATAGTATTAGATATAGCAGAGTTGTGTTTAGATATAGTATTAGATATAGCAGAGTATTGTTTAGATATATTATCAGATATAGCAGAGTTGTGTTTAGATATAGCATCAGATATAGCAGTGTTGTGTTTAGATATAGTATTAGATACAGCAGAGTTGTGTTTAGATATAGTATTAGATATAGCAGAGTTGTGTTTAGATATAGTATTAGATACAGCAGAGTTGTGTTTAGATATAGTATCAGATATAGCAGAGTTGTGTTTAGATATAGTATTAGATATAGCAGAGTTGTGTTTAGATATAGTATTAGATATAGCAGAGTTGTGTTTAGATATAGTATTAGATATAGCAGAGTTGTGTTTAGATATAGTATTAGACATAGCAGAGTTGTGTTTAGATATAGCAGAGTATTGTTTAGATATAGTATTAGATATAGTATTAGATATAGCAGAGTTGTGTTTAGATACAGTATTAGATATAGCAGAGTTGTGTTTAGATATAGTATTAGATATAGCAGAGTTGTGTTTAGATATAGAATTAGATATAGCAGAGTTGTGTTTAGATACAGTATTAGATATAGCATAGTTGTGTTTAGATATAGTATCAGATATAGCAGAGTTGTGTTTAGATACAGCAGAGTTGTGTTTAGATATAGTATAAGATATAGCAGAGTTTTGTTTAGATATAGTATAAGATATAGCAGAGTTGTGTTTAGATATAGTATTAGACATAGCAGAGTTGTGTTTAGATATAGCAGAGTATTGTTTAGATATAGTTTAGATATAGTATTAGATATAGCAGAGTTGTGTTTAGATACAGTATTAGATATAGCAGAGTTGTGTTTAGATATAGTATTAGACATAGCAGAGTTGTGTTTAGATATAGCAGAGTTGTGTTTAGATATAGTATTAGACATTGCAGAGATGTGTTTAGGTATAGTATCAGATATAGCAGAGTTGTGTTTAGATACAGTATTAGATATAGCAGAGTATTGTTTAGATATAGTATCAGATATAGCAGAGTTGTGTTTAGATATAGCAGAGTTGTGTTTAGATATAGTATTAGATATAGCAGAGTTTTGTTTAGATATAGTATCAGATATAGCAGAGTTGTGTTTAGATATAGTATTAGATGTAGCAGAGTTGTGTTTAGATAGAGTATTAGATATAGCAGAGTTGTGTTTAGATATAGTATTAGATATAGCAGAGTTGTGTTTAGATACAGTATTAGATATAGCAGAGTTGTGTTTAGATATAGTATCAGATATAGCAGAGTTGTGTTTAGATATAGTATAAGATATAGCAGAGTTTTGTTTAGATATAGTATAAGATATAGCAGAGTTGTGTTTAGATACAGTATTAGATATAGCAGAGTTGTGTTTAGATATAGTATTAGACATAGCAGAGTTGTGTTTAGATATAGCAGAGTATTGTTTAGATATAGTATTAGATATAGTATTAGATATAGCAGAGTTGTGTTTAGATACAGTATTAGATATAGCAGAGTTGTGTTTAGATATAGTATTAGATATAGCAGAGTTGTGTTTAGATATAGTATTAGATATAGCAGAGTTGTGTTTAGATATAGCAGAGTATTGTTTAGATATAGTATTAGATATAGTATTAGATATAGCAGAGTTGTGTTTAGATACAGTATTAGATATAGCAGAGTTGTGTTTAGATATAGTATTAGATATAGCAGAGTTGTGTTTAGATATAGTATTAGATATAGCAGAGTTGTGTTTAGATATAGTATTAGACATAGCAGAGTTGTGTTTAGATATAGCAGAGTTGTGTTTAGATATAGTATTAGACATTGCAGAGATGTGTTTAGGTATAGTATCAGATATAGCAGAGTTGTGTTTAGATATAGCAGAGTATTGTTTAGATATAGTATTAGACATAGCAGAGTTGTGTTTAGATATAGTATCAGATATAGCAGAGTTGTGTTTAGATATAGTATTAGATACAGCAGAGTTGTTTTTAGATATAGTATTAGATATAGCAGAGTTGTGTTTAGATATAGTATTAGATATTGCAGAGTTGTGTTTAGATATAGTATTAGATATAGCAGAGTTGTGTTTAGATATAGTATTAGATACAGCATAGTTGTGTTTAGATATAGTATTAGATATAGCAGAGTTGTGTTTAGATATAGTATTAGATATAGCAGAGTTGTGTTTAGATATAGCAGAGTTGTGTTTAGGTATAGTATCAGATATAGCAGAGTTGTGTTTAGATATAGTATTAGATATAGCAGAGTTTTGTTTTGATATAGTATCAGATATAGCAGAGTTTTGTTTAGATATAGTATCAGATATAGCAGAGTTGTGTTTAGATATAGTATTAGATATAGCAGAGTTGTGTTTAGATATAGTATCAGATATAGCAGAGTTGTATTTAGATATAGTATTAGATATAGCAGAGTTGTGTTTAGATATAGTATCAGATATAGCAGAGTTGTGTTTAGATATAGTATTAGATATAGCAGAGTTGTGTTTAGATATAGTATTAGACATAGCAGAGTTGTGTTTAGATATAGCAGAGTTGTGTTTAGATATAGTATTAGACATTGCAGAGATGTGTTTAGGTATAGTATCAGATATAGCAGAGTTGTGTTTAGATATAGCAGAGTATTGTTTAGATATAGTATTAGACATAGCAGAGTTGTGTTTAGATATAGCATCAGATATAGCAGTGTTGTGTTTAGATATAGTATTAGATACAGCAGAGTTGTTTTTAGATATAGTATTAGATATAGCAGAGTTGTGTTTAGATATAGTATTAGATATTGCAGAGTTGTGTTTAGATATAGTATTGGACATAGCAGAGTTGTGTTTAGGTATAGTATTAGATACAGCAGAGTTGTGTTTAGATATAGTATTAGATACAGCAGAGTTGTGTTTAGATATAGTATCAGATATAGCAGAGTTGTGTTTAGATATAGTATTGGACATAGCAGAGTTGTGTTTAGGTATAGTATTAGATACAGCAGAGTTGTGTTTAGATATAGTATTAGATACAGCAGAGTTGTGTTTGGATATAGTATCAGATATAGCAGAGTTGTGTTTAGATATAGTATTAGATATAGCAGAGTTGTGTTTAGATATAGTATTAGATATAGCAGAGTTGTGTTTAGATATAGTATTAGATATAGCAGAGTATTGTTTAGATATAGTATCAGATATAGCAGAGTTGTGTTTAGATATAGCAGAGTTGTGTTTAGATATAGTATTAGATATAGCAGAGTTTTGTTTAGATATTGTATCAGATATAGCAGAGTTGTGTTTAGATATAGTATTAGATGTAGCAGAGTTGTGTTTAGATAGAGTATTAGATATAGCAGAGTTGTGTTTAGATATAGTATTAGATATAGCAGAGTTGTGTTTAGATACAGTATTAGATATAGCATAGTTGTGTTTAGATATAGTATCAGATATAGCAGAGTTGTGTTTAGATACAGCAGAGTTGTGTTTAGATATAGTATAAGATATAGCAGAGTTTTGTTTAGATATAGTATAAGATATAGCAGAGTTGTGTTTAGATACAGTATTAGATATAGCAGAGTTGTGTTTAGATATAGTTTTACACATAGCAGAGTTGTGTTTAGATATAGCAGAGTATTGTTTAGATATAGTATTAGATATAGTATTAGATATAGCAGAGTTGTGTTTAGATACAGTATTAGATATAGCAGAGTTGTGTTTAGATATAGTATTAGATATAGCAGAGTTGTGTTTAGATATAGTATTAGATATAGCAGAGTTGTGTTTAGATATAGCAGAGTTGTGTTTAGGTATAGTATCAGATATAGCAGAGTTGTGTTTAGATATAGTATTAGATATAGCAGAGTTGTGTTTACATATAGTATTAGATATAGCAGAGTATTGTTTAGATATAGTATCAGATATAGCAGTGTTGTGTTTAGATATAGCATCAGATATAGCAGTGTTGTGTTTAGATATAGTATTAGATACAGCAGAGTTGTTTTTAGATATAGTATTAGATATAGCAGAGTTGTGTTTAGATATAGTATTAGATACAGCAGAGTTGTGTTTAGATATAGTATCAGATATAGCAGAGTTGTGTTTAGATATAGTATTAGATATAGCAGAGTTGTGTTTAGATATAGTATTAGATATAGCAGAGTTGTGTTTAGATATAGCAGAGTTGTGTTTAGGTATAGTATCAGATATAGCAGAGTTGTGTTTAGATATAGTATTAGATATAGCAGAGTTTTGTTTTGATATAGTATCAGATATAGCAGAGTTTTGTTTAGATATAGTATCAGATATAGAAGAGTTGTGTTTAGATATAGTATTAGATATAGCAGAGTTGTGTTTAGATATAGTATCAGATATAGCAGAGTTGTATTTAGATATAGTATTAGATATAGCAGAGTTGTGTTTAGATATAGTATCAGATATAGCAGAGTTGTGTTTAGATATAGTATTAGATATAGCAGAGTTGTGTTTAGATATAGTATTAGACATAGCAGAGTTGTGTTTAGATATAGCAGAGTTGTGTTTAGATATAGTATTAGACATTGCAGAGATGTGTTTAGGTAAAGTATCAGATATAGCAGAGTTGTGTTTAGATATAGCAGAGTATTGTTTAGATATAGTATTAGACATAGCAGAGTTGTGTTTAGATATAGCATCAGATATAGCAGTGTTGTGTTTAGATATAGTATTAGATACAGCAGAGTTGTTTTTAGATATAGTATTAGATATAGCAGAGTTGTGTTTAGATATAGTATTAGATATTGCAGAGTTGTGTTTAGATATAGTATTGGACATAGCAGAGTTGTGTTTAGGTATAGTATTAGATACAGCAGAGTTGTGTTTAAATATAGTATTAGATACAGCAGAGTTGTGTTTAGATATAGTATCAGATATAGCAGAGTTGTGTTTAGATATAGTATTGGACATAGCAGAGTTGTGTTTAGGTATAGTATTAGATACAGCAGAGTTGTGTTTAGATATAGTATTAGATACAGCAGAGTTGTGTTTGGATATAGTATCAGATATAGCAGAGTTGTGTTTAGATATAGTATTAGATATAGCAGAGTTGTGTTTAGATATAGTATTAGATATAGCAGAGTTGTGTTTAGATATAGTATTAGATATAGCAGAGTATTGTTTAGATATAGTATCAGATATAGCAGAGTTGTGTTTAGATATAGCAGAGTTGTGTTTAGATATAGTATTAGATATAGCAGAGTTTTGTTTAGATATTGTATCAGATATAGCAGAGTTGTGTTTAGATATAGTATTAGATGTAGCAGAGTTGTGTTTAGATAGAGTATTAGATATAGCAGAGTTGTGTTTAGATATAGTATTAGATATAGCAGAGTTGTGTTTAGATACAGTATTAGATATAGCATAGTTGTGTTTAGATATAGTATCAGATATAGCAGAGTTGTGTTTAGATACAGCAGAGTTGTGTTTAGATATAGTATAAGATATAGCAGAGTTTTGTTTAGATATAGTATAAGATATAGCAGAGTTGTGTTTAGATACAGTATTAGATATAGCAGAGTTGTGTTTAGATATAGTTTTACACATAGCAGAGTTGTGTTTAGATATAGCAGAGTATTGTTTAGATATAGTATTAGATATAGTATTAGATATAGCAGAGTTGTGTTTAGATACAGTATTAGATATAGCAGAGTTGTGTTTAGATATAGTATTAGATATAGCAGAGTTGTGTTTAGATATAGTATTAGATATAGCAGAGTTGTGTTTAGATATAGCAGAGTTGTGTTTAGGTATAGTATCAGATATAGCAGAGTTGTGTTTAGATATAGTATTAGATATAGCAGAGTTGTGTTTACATATAGTATTAGATATAGCAGAGTATTGTTTAGATATAGTATCAGATATAGCAGTGTTGTGTTTAGATATAGCATCAGATATAGCAGTGTTGTGTTTAGATATAGTATTAGATACAGCAGAGTTGTTTTTAGATATAGTATTAGATATAGCAGAGTTGTGTTTAGATATAGTATTAGAAACAGCAGAGTTGTGTTTAGATATAGTATCAGATATAGCAGAGTTGTGTTTAGATATAGTATTAGATATAGCAGAGTTGTGTTTAGATATAGTATTAGATATAGCAGAGTTGTGTTTAGATATAGCAGAGTTGTGTTTAGGTATAGTATCAGATATAGCAGAGTTGTGTTTAGATATAGTATTAGATATAGCAGAGTTTTGTTTTGATATAGTATCAGATATAGCAGAGTTTTGTTTAGATATAGTATCAGATATAGAAGAGTTGTGTTTAGATATAGTATTAGATATAGCAGAGTTGTGTTTAGATATAGTATCAGATATAGCAGAGTTGTATTTAGATATAGTATTAGATATAGCAGAGTTGTGTTTAGATATAGTATCAGATATAGCAGAGTTGTGTTTAGATATAGTATTAGATATAGCAGAGTTGTGTTTAGATATAGTATTAGACATAGCAGAGTTGTGTTTAGATATAGCAGAGTTGTGTTTAGATATAGTATTAGACATTGCAGAGATGTGTTTAGGTATAGTATCAGATATAGCAGAGTTGTGTTTAGATATAGCAGAGTATTGTTTAGATATAGTATTAGACATAGCAGAGTTGTGTTTAGATATAGCATCAGATATAGCAGTGTTGTGTTTAGATATAGTATTAGATACAGCAGAGTTGTTTTTAGATATAGTATTAGATATAGCAGAGTTGTGTTTAGATATAGTATTAGATATTGCAGAGTTGTGTTTAGATATAGTATTGGACATAGCAGAGTTGTGTTTAGGTATAGTATTAGATACAGCAGAGTTGTGTTTAGATATAGTATTAGATACAGCAGAGTTGTGTTTAGATATAGTATCAGATATAGCAGAGTTGTGTTTAGATATAGTATTGGACATAGCAGAGTTGTGTTTAGGTATAGTATTAGATACAGCAGAGTTGTGTTTGGATATAGTATTAGATACAGCAGAGTTGTGTTTGGATATAGTATCAGATATAGCAGAGTTGTGTTTAGATATAGTATTAGATATAGCAGAGTTGTGTTTAGATATAGTATCAGATATAGCAGAGTTGTGTTTAGATATAGTATTAGATATAGCAGAGTTGTGTTTAGATATGGTATTAGACATAGCAGAGTTGTGTTTAGATATAGCAGAGTTGTGTTTAGATATAGTATTAGACATTGCAGAGATGTGTTTAGGTATAGTATCAGATATAGCAGAGTTGTGTTTAGATATAGCAGAGTATTGTTTAGATATAGTATTAGACATAGCAGAGTTGTGTTTAGATATAGCATCAGATATAGCAGTGTTGTGTTTA
Organism: Salmo salar; assembly: GCF_965601325.2. NCBI lineage: Eukaryota > Metazoa > Chordata > Actinopteri > Salmoniformes > Salmonidae > Salmo > Salmo salar. The sequence goes on from NC_138304.1 coordinate 108,035,854, forward strand.
GATATAGTATTAGATACAGCAGAGTTGTTTTTAGATATAGTATTAGATATAGCAGAGTTGTGTTTAGATATAGTATTAGATATTGCAGAGTTGTGTTTAGATATAGTATTGGACATAGCAGAGTTGTGTTTAGGTATAGTATTAGATACAGCAGAGTTGTGTTTAGATATAGTATTAGATACAGCAGAGTTGTGTTTAGATATAGTATCAGATATAGCAGAGTTGTGTTTAGATATAGTATTGGACATAGCAGAGTTGTGTTTAGGTATAGTATTAGATACAGCAGAGTTGTGTTTAGATATAGTATTAGATACAGCAGAGTTGTGTTTGGATATAGTATCAGATATAGCAGAGTTGTGTTTAGATATAGTATTAGATATAGCAGAGTTGTGTTTAGATATAGTATTAGATATAGCAGAGTTGTGTTTAGATATAGTATTAGATATAGCAGAGTATTGTTTAGATATAGTATCAGATATAGCAGAGTTGTGTTTAGATATTGCAGAGTTGTGTTTAGATATAGTATTAGATATAGCAGAGTTTTGTTTAGATATTGTATCAGATATAGCAGAGTTGTGTTTAGATATAGTATTAGATGTAGCAGAGTTGTGTTTAGATAGAGTATTAGATATAGCAGAGTTGTGTTTAGATATAGTATTAGATATAGCAGACTTGTGTTTAGATACAGTATTAGATATAGCATAGTTGTGTTTAGATATAGTATCAGATATAGCAGAGTTGTGTTTAGATACAGCAGAGTTGTGTTTAGATATAGTATAAGATATAGCAGAGTTTTGTTTAGATATAGTATAAGATATAGCAGAGTTGTGTTTAGATACAGTATTAGATATAGCAGAGTTGTGTTTAGATATAGTATTACACATAGCAGAGTTGTGTTTAGATATAGCAGAGTATTGTTTAGATATAGTATTAGATATAGTATTAGATATAGCAGAGTTGTGTTTAGATACAGTATTAGATATAGCAGAGTTGTGTTTAGATATAGTATTAGATATAGCAGAGTTGTGTTTAGATATAGTATTAGATATAGCAGAGTTGTGTTTAGATATAGCAGAGTTGTGTTTAGGTATAGTATCAGATATAGCAGAGTTGTGTTTAGATATAGTATTAGATATAGCAGAGTTGTGTTTACATATAGTATTAGATATAGCAGAGTATTGTTTAGATATAGTATCAGATATAGCAGTGTTGTGTTTAGATATAGCATCAGATATAGCAGTGTTGTGTTTAGATATAGTATTAGATACAGCAGAGTTGTTTTTAGATATAGTATTAGATATAGCAGAGTTGTGTTTAGATATAGTATTAGAAACAGCAGAGTTGTGTTTAGATATAGTATCAGATATAGCAGAGTTGTGTTTAGATATAGTATTAGATATAGCAGAGTTGTGTTTAGATATAGTATTAGATATAGCAGAGTTGTGTTTAGATATAGCAGAGTTGTGTTTAGGTATAGTATCAGATATAGCAGAGTTGTGTTTAGATATAGTATTAGATATAGCAGAGTTTTGTTTTGATATAGTATCAGATATAGCAGAGTTTTGTTTAGATATAGTATCAGATATAGAAGAGTTGTGTTTAGATATAGTATTAGATATAGCAGAGTTGTGTTTAGATATAGTATCAGATATAGCAGAGTTGTATTTAGATATAGTATTAGATATAGCAGAGTTGTGTTTAGATATAGTATCAGATATAGCAGAGTTGTGTTTAGATATAGTATTAGATATAGCAGAGTTGTGTTTAGATATAGTATTAGACATAGCAGAGTTGTGTTTAGATATAGCAGAGTTGTGTTTAGATATAGTATTAGACATTGCAGAGATGTGTTTAGGTATAGTATCAGATATAGCAGAGTTGTGTTTAGATATAGCAGAGTATTGTTTAGATATAGTATTAGACATAGCAGAGTTGTGTTTAGATATAGCATCAGATATAGCAGTGTTGTGTTTAGATATAGTATTAGATACAGCAGAGTTGTTTTTAGATATAGTATTAGATATAGCAGAGTTGTGTTTAGATATAGTATTAGATATTGCAGAGTTGTGTTTAGATATAGTATTGGACATAGCAGAGTTGTGTTTAGGTATAGTATTAGATACAGCAGAGTTGTGTTTAGATATAGTATTAGATACAGCAGAGTTGTGTTTAGATATAGTATCAGATATAGCAGAGTTGTGTTTAGATATAGTATTGGACATAGCAGAGTTGTGTTTAGGTATAGTATTAGATACAGCAGAGTTGTGTTTGGATATAGTATTAGATACAGCAGAGTTGTGTTTGGATATAGTATCAGATATAGCAGAGTTGTGTTTAGATATAGTATTAGATATAGCAGAGTTGTGTTTAGATATAGTATCAGATATAGCAGAGTTGTGTTTAGATATAGTATTAGATATAGCAGAGTTGTGTTTAGATATAGTATTAGACATAGCAGAGTTGTGTTTAGATATAGCAGAGTTGTGTTTAGATATAGTATTAGACATTGCAGAGATGTGTTTAGGTATAGTATCAGATATAGCAGAGTTGTGTTTAGATATAGCAGAGTATTGTTTAGATATAGTATTAGACATAGCAGAGTTGTGTTTAGATATAGCATCAGATATAGCAGTGTTGTGTTTAGATATAGTATTAGATACAGCAGAGTTGTTTTTAGATATAGTATTAGATATAGCAGAGTTGTGTTTAGATATAGTATTAGATATTGCAGAGTTGTGTTTAGATATAGTATTGGACATAGCAGAGTTGTGTTTAGGTATAGTATTAGATACAGCAGAGTTGTGTTTAGATATAGTATTAGATACAGCAGAGTTGTGTTTAGATATAGTATCAGATATAGCAGAGTTGTGTTTAGATATAGTATTGGACATAGCAGAGTTGTGTTTAGGTATAGTATTAGATACAGCAGAGTTGTGTTTAGATATAGTATTAGATACAGCAGAGTTGTGTTTGGATATAGTATCAGATATAGCAGAGTTGTGTTTAGATATAGTATTAGATATAGCAGAGTTGTGTTTAGATATAGTATTAGATATAGCAGAGTTGTGTTTAGATATAGTATTAGATATAGCAGAGTATTGTTTAGATATAGTATCAGATATAGCAGAGTTGTGTTTAGATATAGCAGAGTTGTGTTTAGATATAGTATTAGATATAGCAGAGTTTTGTTTAGATATTGTATCAGATATAGCAGAGTTGTGTTTAGATATAGTATTAGATGTAGCAGAGTTGTGTTTAGATAGAGTATTAGATATAGCAGAGTTGTGTTTAGATATAGTATTAGATATAGCAGAGTTGTGTTTAGATACAGTATTAGATATAGCATAGTTGTGTTTAGATATAGTATCAGATATAGCAGAGTTGTGTTTAGATACAGCAGAGTTGTGTTTAGATATAGTATAAGATATAGCAGAGTTTTGTTTAGATATAGTATAAGATATAGCAGAGTTGTGTTTAGATACAGTATTAGATATAGCAGAGTTGTGTTTAGATATAGTATTAGACATAGCAGAGTTGTGTTTAGATATAGCAGAGTATTGTTTAGATATAGTATTAGATATAGTATTAGATATAGCAGAGTTGTGTTTAGATACAGTATTAGATATAGCAGAGTTGTGTTTAGATATAGTATTAGATATAGCAGAGTTGTGTTTAGATATAGTATTAGATATAGCAGAGTTGTGTTTATATTTAGATATAGTATTAGATATAACAGAGTTGTGTTTAGATATAGTATCAGATATAGCAGAGTTGTGTTTAGATATAGTATTAGATATAGCAGAGTTGTGTTTAGATATAGTATTAGACATAGCAGAGTTGTGTTTAGATATAGCAGAGTTGTGTTTAGATATAGTATTAGACATTGCAGAGATGTGTTTAGGTATAGTATCAGATATAGCAGAGTTGTGTTTAGATATGCGGGGTTGTGTTTAGATATAGTATCAGATATAGCAGAGTTGTGTTTAGATATAGTATTAGATATAGCAGAGTTGTGTTTAGATATAGCAGAGTTGTGTTTAGGTATAGTATCAGATATAGCAGAGTTGTGTTTAGATATAGTATTAGATATAGCAGAGTTGTGTTTAGATATAGTATTAGATATAGCAGAGTATTGTTTAGATATAGTATCAGATATAGCAGAGTTGTGTTTAGATATAGCAGAGTTGTGTTTAGATATAGTATTAGATATAGCAGAGTTTTGTTTAGATATTGTATCAGATATAGCAGAGTTGTGTTTAGATATAGTATTAGATGTAGCAGAGTTGTGTTTAGATAGAGTATTAGATATAGCAGAGTTGTGTTTAGATATAGTATTAGACACAGCAGAGTTGTGTTTAGATATAGCAGAGTTGTGTTTAGATATAGTATTAGACATTGCAGAGATGTGTTTAGGTATAGTATCAGATATAGCAGAGTTGTGTTTAGATATACCAGAGTATTGTTTAGATATAGTATTAGACATAGCAGAGTTGTGTTTAGATATAGTATCAGATATAGCAGAGTTGTGTTTAGATATAGTATTAGATACAGCAGAGTTGTTTTTAGATATAGTATTAGATATAGCAGAGTTGTGTTTAGATATAGTATTAGATATTGCAGAGTTGTGTTTAGATATAGTATTAGACATAGCAGAGTTGTGTTTAGATATAGTATTAGATACAGCATAGTTGTGTTTAGATATAGTATTAGACATAGCAGAGTTGTGTTTAGATATAGTATTAGATATAGCAGAGTATTGTTTAGATATAGTATCAGATATAGCAGAGTTGTGTTTAGATATAGCAGAGTTGTGTTTAGATATAGTATTAGATATAGCAGAGTTTTGTTTAGATATTGTATCAGATATAGCAGAGTTGTGTTTAGATATAGTATTAGATGTAGCAGAGTTGTGTTTAGATAGAGTATTAGATATAGCAGAGTTGTGTTTAGATATAGTATTAGATATAGCAGAGTTGTGTTTAGATACAGTATTAGATATAGCATAGTTGTGTTTAGATATAGTATCAGATATAGCAGAGTTGTGTTTAGATACAGCAGAGTTGTGTTTAGATATAGTATAAGATATAGCAGATTTTTGTTTAGATATAGTATAAGATATAGCAGAGTTGTGTTTAGATACAGTATTAGATATAGCAGAGTTGTGTTTAGATATAGTATTAGACATAGCAGAGTTGTGTTTAGATATAGCAGAGTATTGTTTAGATATAGTATTAGATATAGTATTAGATATAGCAGAGTTGTGTTTAGATATAGTATTAGATATAGCAGAGTTGTGTTTAGATATAGTATTAGATATAGCAGAGTTGTGTTTAGATATAGTATTAGACATAGCAGAGTTGTGTTTAGATATAGCAGAGTTGTGTTTAGATATAGTATTAGACATTGCAGAGATGTGTTTAGGTATAGTATCAGATATAGCAGAGTTGTGTTTAGATATAGCAGAGTTGTGTTTAGATATAGTATTAGATATAGCAGAGTTTTGTTTAGATATTGTATCAGATATAGCAGAGTTGTGTTTAGATATAGTATTAGATGTAGCAGAGTTGTGTTTAGATAGAGTATTAGATATAGCAGAGTTGTGTTTAGATATAGTATTAGATATAGCAGAGTTGTGTTTAGATACAGTATTAGATATAGCATAGTTGTGTTTAGATATAGTATCAGATATAGCAGAGTTGTGTTTAGATACAGCAGAGTTGTGTTTAGATATAGTATAAGATATAGCAGAGTTTTGTTTAGATATAGTATAAGATATAGCAGAGTTGTGTTTAGATACAGTATTAGATATAGCAGAGTTGTGTTTAGATATAGTATTAGACATAGCAGAGTTGTGTTTAGATATAGCAGAGTATTGTTTAGATATAGTATTAGATATAGTATTAGATATAGCAGAGTTGTGTTTAGATACAGTATTAGATATAGCAGAGTTGTGTTTAGATATAGTATTAGATATAGCAGAGTTGTGTTTAGATATAGTATTAGATATAGCAGAGTTGTGTTTAGATATAGCAGAGTTGTGTTTAGGTATAGTATCAGATATAGCAGAGTTGTGTTTAGATATAGTATTAGATATAGCAGAGTTGTGTTTAGATATAGTATTAGATATAGCAGAGTATTGTTTAGATATAGTATCAGATATAGCAGAGTTGTGTTTAGATATAGCAGAGTTGTGTTTAGATATAGTATTAGACATAGCAGAGTTGTGTTTAGATATAGTATTAGATACAGCATAGTTGTGTTTAGATATAGTATTAGACATAGCAGAGTTGTGTTTAGATATAGTATTAGATATAGCAGAGTATTGTTTAGATATAGTATCAGATATAGCAGAGTTGTGTTTAGATATAGCAGAGTTGTGTTTAGATATAGTATTAGATATAGCAGAGTTTTGTTTAGATATTGTATCAGATATAGCAGAGTTGTGTTTAGATATAGTATTAGATGTAGCAGAGTTGTGTTTAGATAGAGTATTAGATATAGCAGAGTTGTGTTTAGATATAGTATTAGATATAGCAGAGTTGTGTTTAGATACAGTATTAGATATAGCATAGTTGTGTTTAGATATAGTATCAGATATAGCAGAGTTGTGTTTAGATACAGCAGAGTTGTGTTTAGATATAGTATAAGATATAGCAGATTTTTGTTTAGATATAGTATAAGATATAGCAGAGTTGTGTTTAGATACAGTATTAGATATAGCAGAGTTGTGTTTAGATATAGTATTAGACATAGCAGAGTTGTGTTTAGATATAGCAGAGTATTGTTTAGATATAGTATTAGATATAGTATTAGATATAGCAGAGTTGTGTTTAGATACAGTATTAGATATAGCAGAGTTGTGTTTAGATATAGTATTAGATATAGCAGAGTTGTGTTTAATAAGATTGTAGATATGTATTAGATATAGCAGAGTTGTGTTTAGATATAGTATCAGATATGAGCAGAGTTGTGTTTAGATATAGCAGAGTTGTGTTTAGATATAGTATTAGATATAGCAGAGTTTTGTTTAGATATTGTATCAGATATAGCAGAGTTGTGTTTAGATATAGTATTAGATGTAGCAGAGTTGTGTTTAGATAGAGTATTAGATATAGCAGAGTTGTGTTTAGATATAGTATTAGATATAGCAGAGTTGTGTTAGATTAGATATAGCAGAGTTGTGTTTAGATATAGTATCAGATATTGCAGAGTTGTGTTTAGATATAGTATTAGATATAGCAGAGTTGTGTTTAGATAAGTATTAGATATAGCAGAGTTGTGTTTAGATATAGTATTAGACATAGCAGAGTTGTGTTTAGATATAGCAGAGTATTGTTTAGATATAGTATTAGATATAGTATTAGATATAGCAGAGTTGTGTTTAGATACAGTATTAGATATAGCAGAGTTGTGTTTAGATATAGTATTAGATATAGCAGAGTTGTGTTTAGATATAGTATTAGATATAGCAGAGTTGTGTTTAGATATAGCAGAGTTGTGTTTAGGTATAGTATCAGATATAGCAGAGTTGTGTTTAGATATAGTATTAGATATAGCAGAGTTGTGTTTAGATATAGTATTAGATATAGCAGAGTATTGTTTAGATATAGTATCAGATATAGCAGAGTTGTGTTTAGATATAGCAGAGTTGTGTTTAGATATAGTATTAGATATAGCAGAGTTTTGTTTAGATATTGTATCAGATATAGCAGAGTTGTGTTTAGATATAGTATTAGATATAGCAGAGTTGTGTTTAGATATAGTATCAGATATAGCAGAGTTGTGTTTAGATACAGCAGAGTTGTGTTTAGATATAGTATAAGATATAGCAGAGTTTTGTTTAGATATAGTATAAGATATAGCAGAGTTGTGTTTAGATACAGTATTAGATATAGCAGAGTTGTGTTTAGATATAGTATTAGACATAGCAGAGTTGTGTTTAGATATAGCAGAGTATTGTTTAGATATAGTATTAGATATAGTATTAGATATAGCAGAGTTGTGTTTAGATACAGTATTAGATATAGCAGAGTTGTGTTTAGATATAGTATTAGATATAGCAGAGTTGTGTTTAGATATAGTATTAGATATAGCAGAGTTGTGTTTAGATATAGCAGAGTTGTGTTTAGATATAGTATTAGACATTGCAGAGATGTGTTTAGGTATAGTATCAGATATAGCAGAGTTGTGTTTAGATATAGCAGAGTATTGTTTAGATATAGTATTAGACATAGCAGAGTTGTGTTTAGATATAGTATCAGATATAGCAGAGTTGTGTTTAGATATAGTATTAGATACAGCAGAGTTGTTTTTAGATATAGTATTAGATATAGCAGAGTTGTGTTTAGATATAGTATTAGATATTGCAGAGTTGTGTTTAGATATAGTATTAGACATAGCAGAGTTGTGTTTAGATATAGTATTAGATACAGCATAGTTGTGTTTAGATATAGTATTAGATACAGCAGAGTTGTGTTTAGATATAGTATCAGATATAGCAGAGTTGTGTTTAGATATAGTATTAGATATAGCAGAGTTGTGTTTAGATATAGTATTAGATATAGCAGAGTTGTGTTTAGATATAGCAGAGTTGTGTTTAGGTATAGTATCAGATATAGCAGAGTTGTGTTTAGATATAGTATTAGATATAGCAGAGTTTTGTTTTGATATAGTATCAGATATAGCAGAGTTTTGTTTAGATATAGTATCAGATATAGAAGAGTTGTGTTTAGATATAGTATTAGATATAGCAGAGTTGTGTTTAGATATAGTATTAGATATAGCAGAGTTGTGTTTAGATATAGTATTAGATATAGCAGAGTTGTGTTTAGATATAGCAGAGTTGTGTTTAGGTATAGTATCAGATATAGCAGAGTTGTGTTTAGATATAGTATTAGATATAGCAGAGTTGTGTTTAGATATAGTATTAGATATAGCAGAGTATTGTTTAGATATAGTATCAGATATAGCAGAGTTGTGTTTAGATATAGCAGAGTTGTGTTTAGATATAGTATTAGACATAGCAGAGTTGTGTTTAGATATAGTATTAGATACAGCAGAGTTGTGTTTAGATATAGTATTAGACATAGCAGAGTTGTGTTTAGATATAGTATTAGATATAGCAGAGTATTGTTTAGATATAGTATCAGATATAGCAGAGTTGTGTTTAGATATAGCAGAGTTGTGTTTAGATATAGTATTAGATATAGCAGAGTTTTGTTTAGATATTGTATCAGATATAGCAGAGTTGTGTTTAGATATAGTATTAGATGTAGCAGAGTTGTGTTTAGATAGAGTATTAGATATAGCAGAGTTGTGTTTAGATATAGTATTAGATATAGCAGAGTTGTGTTTAGATACAGTATTAGATATAGCATAGTTGTGTTTAGATATAGTATCAGATATAGCAGAGTTGTGTTTAGATACAGCAGAGTTGTGTTTAGATATAGTATAAGATATAGCAGATTTTTGTTTAGATATAGTATAAGATATAGCAGAGTTGTGTTTAGATACAGTATTAGATATAGCAGAGTTGTGTTTAGATATAGTATTAGACATAGCAGAGTTGTGTTTAGATATAGCAGAGTATTGTTTAGATATAGTATTAGATATAGTATTAGATATAGCAGAGTTGTGTTTAGATATAGTATTAGATATAGCAGAGTTGTGTTTAGATATAGTATTAGATATAGCAGAGTTGTGTTTAGATATAGTATTAGACATAGCAGAGTTGTGTTTAGATATAGCAGAGTTGTGTTTAGATATAGTATTAGACATTGCAGAGATGTGTTTAGGTATAGTATCAGATATAGCAGAGTTGTGTTTAGATATAGCAGAGTTGTGTTTAGATATAGTATTAGATATAGCAGAGTTTTGTTTAGATATTGTATCAGATATAGCAGAGTTGTGTTTAGATATAGTATTAGATGTAGCAGAGTTGTGTTTAGATAGAGTATTAGATATAGCAGAGTTGTGTTTAGATATAGTATTAGATATAGCAGAGTTGTGTTTAGATACAGTATTAGATATAGCATAGTTGTGTTTAGATATAGTATCAGATATAGCAGAGTTGTGTTTAGATACAGCAGAGTTGTGTTTAGATATAGTATAAGATATAGCAGAGTTTTGTTTAGATATAGTATAAGATATAGCAGAGTTGTGTTTAGATACAGTATTAGATATAGCAGAGTTGTGTTTAGATATAGTATTAGACATAGCAGAGTTGTGTTTAGATATAGCAGAGTATTGTTTAGATATAGTATTAGATATAGTATTAGATATAGCAGAGTTGTGTTTAGATACAGTATTAGATATAGCAGAGTTGTGTTTAGATATAGTATTAGATATAGCAGAGTTGTGTTTAGATATAGTATTAGATATAGCAGAGTTGTGTTTAGATATAGCAGAGTTGTGTTTAGGTATAGTATCAGATATAGCAGAGTTGTGTTTAGATATAGTATTAGATATAGCAGAGTTGTGTTTAGATATAGCAGAGTTGTGTTTAGGTATAGTATCAGATATAGCAGAGTTGTGTTTAGATATAGTATTAGATATAGCAGAGTTGTGTTTAGATATAGTATTAGATATAGCAGAGTATTGTTTAGATATAGTATCAGATATAGCAGAGTTGTGTTTAGATATAGTATCAGATATAGCAGAGTTGTGTTTAGATATAGTATTAGATATAGCAGAGTTGTGTTTAGATATAGTATCAGATATAGCAGAGTTGTGTTTAGATACAGTATTAGATATAGCAGAGTTGTGTTTAGATATAGTATTAGACATAGCAGAGTTGTGTTTAGATATAGCAGAGTATTGTTTAGATATAGTATTAGATATAGTATTAGATATAGCAGAGTTGTGTTTAGATACAGTATTAGATATAGCAGAGTTGTGTTTAGATATAGTATTAGATATAGCAGAGTTGTGTTTAGATATAGTATTAGATATAGCAGAGTTGTGTTTAGATATAGTATTAGACATAGCAGAGTTGTGTTTAGATATAGCAGAGTTGTGTTTAGATATAGTATTAGACATTGCAGAGATGTGTTTAGGTATAGTATCAGATATAGCAGAGTTGTGTTTAGATATAGCAGAGTATTGTTTAGATATAGTATTAGACATAGCAGAGTTGTGTTTAGATATAGTATCAGATATAGCAGAGTTGTGTTTAGATATAGTATTAGATACAGCAGAGTTGTTTTTAGATATAGTATTAGATATAGCAGAGTTGTGTTTAGATATAGTATTAGATATTGCAGAGTTGTGTTTAGATATAGTATTAGACATAGCAGAGTTGTGTTTAGATATAGTATTAGATACAGCATAGTTGTGTTTAGATATAGTATTAGATACAGCAGAGTTGTGTTTAGATATAGTATCAGATATAGCAGAGTTGTGTTTAGATATAGTATTAGATATAGCAGAGTTGTGTTTAGATATAGTATTAGATATAGCAGAGTTGTGTTTAGATATAGCAGAGTTGTGTTTAGGTATAGTATCAGATATAGCAGAGTTGTGTTTAGATATAGTATTAGATATAGCAGAGTTTTGTTTTGATATAGTATCAGATATAGCAGAGTTTTGTTTAGATATAGTATCAGATATAGAAGAGTTGTGTTTAGATATAGTATTAGATATAGCAGAGTTGTGTTTAGATATAGTATCAGATATAGCAGAGTTGTATTTAGATATAGTATTAGATATAGCAGAGTTGTGTTTAGATATAGCAGAGTTGTGTTTAGGTATAGTATCAGATATAGCAGAGTTGTGTTTAGATATAGTATTAGATATAGCAGAGTTGTGTTTAGATATAGTATTAGATATAGCAGAGTATTGTTTAGATATAGTATCAGATATAGCAGAGTTGTGTTTAGATATAGCAGAGTTGTGTTTAGATATAGTATTAGACATAGCAGAGTTGTGTTTAGATATAGTATTAGATACAGCATAGTTGTGTTTAGATATAGTATTAGACATAGCAGAGTTGTGTTTAGATATAGTATTAGATATAGCAGAGTATTGTTTAGATATAGTATCAGATATAGCAGAGTTGTGTTTAGATATAGCAGAGTTGTGTTTAGATATAGTATTAGATATAGCAGAGTTTTGTTTAGATATTGTATCAGATATAGCAGAGTTGTGTTTAGATATAGTATTAGATGTAGCAGAGTTGTGTTTAGATAGAGTATTAGATATAGCAGAGTTGTGTTTAGATATAGTATTAGATATAGCAGAGTTGTGTTTAGATACAGTATTAGATATAGCATAGTTGTGTTTAGATATAGTATCAGATATAGCAGAGTTGTGTTTAGATACAGCAGAGTTGTGTTTAGATATAGTATAAGATATAGCAGATTTTTGTTTAGATATAGTATAAGATATAGCAGAGTTGTGTTTAGATACAGTATTAGATATAGCAGAGTTGTGTTTAGATATAGTATTAGACATAGCAGAGTTGTGTTTAGATATAGCAGAGTATTGTTTAGATATAGTATTAGATATAGTATTAGATATAGCAGAGTTGTGTTTAGATATAGTATTAGATATAGCAGAGTTGTGTTTAGATATAGTATTAGATATAGCAGAGTTGTGTTTAGATATAGTATTAGACATAGCAGAGTTGTGTTTAGATATAGCAGAGTTGTGTTTAGATATAGTATTAGACATTGCAGAGATGTGTTTAGGTATAGTATCAGATATAGCAGAGTTGTGTTTAGATATAGCAGAGTTGTGTTTAGATATAGTATTAGATATAGCAGAGTTTTGTTTAGATATTGTATCAGATATAGCAGAGTTGTGTTTAGATATAGTATTAGATGTAGCAGAGTTGTGTTTAGATAGAGTATTAGATATAGCAGAGTTGTGTTTAGATATAGTATTAGATATAGCAGAGTTGTGTTTAGATACAGTATTAGATATAGCATAGTTGTGTTTAGATATAGTATCAGATATAGCAGAGTTGTGTTTAGATACAGCAGAGTTGTGTTTAGATATAGTATAAGATATAGCAGAGTTTTGTTTAGATATAGTATAAGATATAGCAGAGTTGTGTTTAGATACAGTATTAGATATAGCAGAGTTGTGTTTAGATATAGTATTAGACATAGCAGAGTTGTGTTTAGATATAGCAGAGTATTGTTTAGATATAGTATTAGATATAGTATTAGATATAGCAGAGTTGTGTTTAGATACAGTATTAGATATAGCAGAGTTGTGTTTAGATATAGTATTAGATATAGCAGAGTTGTGTTTAGATATAGTATTAGATATAGCAGAGTTGTGTTTAGATATAGCAGAGTTGTGTTTAGGTATAGTATCAGATATAGCAGAGTTGTGTTTAGATATAGTATTAGATATAGCAGAGTTGTGTTTAGATATAGTATTAGATATAGCAGAGTATTGTTTAGATATAGTATCAGATATAGCAGAGTTGTGTTTAGATATAGCAGAGTTGTGTTTAGATATAGTATTAGATATAGCAGAGTTTTGTTTAGATATTGTATCAGATATAGCAGAGTTGTGTTTAGATATAGTATTAGATGTAGCAGAGTTGTGTTTAGATAGAGTATTAGATATAGCAGAGTTGTGTTTAGATATAGTATTAGATATAGCAGAGTTGTGTTTAGATACAGTATTAGATATAGCATAGTTGTGTTTAGATATAGTATCAGATATAGCAGAGTTGTGTTTAGATACAGCAGAGTTGTGTTTAGATATAGTATAAGATATAGCAGAGTTTTGTTTAGATATAGTATAAGATATAGCAGAGTTGTGTTTAGATACAGTATTAGATATAGCAGAGTTGTGTTTAGATATAGTATTAGACATAGCAGAGTTGTGTTTAGATATAGCAGAGTATTGTTTAGATATAGTATTAGATATAGTATTAGATATAGCAGAGTTGTGTTTAGATACAGTATTAGATATAGCAGAGTTGTGTTTAGATATAGTATTAGATATAGCAGAGTTGTGTTTAGATATAGTATTAGATATAGCAGAGTTGTGTTTAGATATAGCAGAGTTGTGTTTAGATATAGTATTAGACATTGCAGAGATGTGTTTAGGTATAGTATCAGATATAGCAGAGTTGTGTTTAGATATAGCAGAGTATTGTTTAGATATAGTATTAGACATAGCAGAGTTGTGTTTAGATATAGTATCAGATATAGCAGAGTTGTGTTTAGATATAGTATTAGATACAGCAGAGTTGTTTTTAGATATAGTATTAGATATAGCAGAGTTGTGTTTAGATATAGTATTAGATATTGCAGAGTTGTGTTTAGATATAGTATTAGACATAGCAGAGTTGTGTTTAGATATAGTATTAGATACAGCATAGTTGTGTTTAGATATAGTATTAGATACAGCAGAGTTGTGTTTAGATATAGTATCAGATATAGCAGAGTTGTGTTTAGATATAGTATTAGATATAGCAGAGTTGTGTTTAGATATAGTATTAGATATAGCAGAGTTGTGTTTAGATATAGCAGAGTTGTGTTTAGGTATAGTATCAGATATAGCAGAGTTGTGTTTAGATATAGTATTAGATATAGCAGAGTTTTTTTTTGATATAGTATCAGATATAGCAGAGTTTTGTTTAGATATAGTATCAGATATAGAAGAGTTGTGTTTAGATATAGTATTAGATATAGCAGAGTTGTGTTTAGATATAGTATCAGATATAGCAGAGTTGTATTTAGATATAGTATTAGATATAGCAGAGTTGTGTTTAGATATAGTATCAGATATAGCAGAGTTGTGTTTAGATATAGTATTAGATATAGCAGAGTTGTGTTTAGATATAGTATTAGACATAGCAGAGTTGTGTTTAGATATAGCAGAGTTGTGTTTAGATATAGTATTAGACATTGCAGAGATGTGTTTAGGTATAGTATCAGATATAGCAGAGTTGTGTTTAGATATAGTATTAGATATAGCAGAGTTGTGTTTAGATATAGTATTAGATATAGCAGAGTTGTGTTTAGATATAGCAGAGTTGTGTTTAGGTATAGTATCAGATATAGCAGAGTTGTGTTTAGATATAGTATTAGATATAGCAGAGTTTTGTTTTGATATAGTATCAGATATAGCAGAGTTTTGTTTAGATATAGTATCAGATATAGCAGAGTTGTGTTTAGATATAGTATTAGATATAGCAGAGTTGTGTTTAGATATAGTAGATATAGCAGAGTTGTGTTTAGATGTAGTATTAGATATAGTAGAGTTGTGTTTAGATATAGTATTAGATATAGCAGAGTTGTGTTTAGATATAGTATTAGATATAGCAGAGTTGTGTTTAGATATAGTATTAGATATAGCAGAGTATTGTTTAGATATAGTATCAGATATAGCAGAGTTGTGTTTAGATATAGCAGAGTTGTGTTTAGATATAGTATTAGCTATAGCAGAGTTTTGTTTAGATATAGTATCAGATATAGCAGAGTTGTGTTTAGATATAGTATTAGATGTAGCAGAGTTGTGTTTAGATATAGTATTAGATGTAGCAGAGTTGTGTTTAGATATAGTATTAGATATAGCAGAGTTGTGTTTAGATACAGTATTAGATATAGCATAGTTGTGTTTAGATATAGTATCAGATATAGCAGAGTTGTGTTTAGATATAGCAGAGTTGTGTTTAGATATAGTATAAGATATAGCAGAGTTTTGTTTAGATATAGTATAAGATATAGCAGAGTTGTGTTTAGATACAGTATTAGATATAGCAGAGTTGTGTTTAGATATAGTATTAGACATAGCAGAGTTGTGTTTAGATATAGTATTAGATATAGCAGAGTTGTGTTTAGAAATAGTATTAGATATAGTAGAGTTGTGTTTAGATGTAGTATTAGATATAGTAGAGTTGTGTTTAGATATAGTATTAGATATAGTAGAGTTGTGTTTAGATATAGTATTAGATATAGCAGAGTTGTGTTTAGATATAGTATTAGATATAGCAGAGTATTGTTTAGATATAGTATCAGATATAGCAGAGTTGTGTTTAGATATAGCAGAGTTGTGTTTAGATATAGTATTAGACATAGCAGAGTTGTGTTTAGATATAGTATCAGATATAGCAGAGTTGTGTTTAGATACAGTATTAGATATAGTAGAGTTGTGTTTAGATATAGCAGAGTTGTGTTTAGATATAGTATTAGACATTGCAGAGATGTGTTTAGGTATAGTATCAGATATAGCAGAGTTGTGTTTAGATATAGCAGAGTATTGTTTAGATATAGTATTAGACATAGCAGAGTTGTGTTTAGATATAGTATCAGATATAGCAGAGTTGTGTTTAGATATAGTATTAGATACAGCAGAGTTGTTTTTAGATATAGTATTAGATATAGCAGAGTTGTGTTTAGATATAGTATTAGATATTGCAGAGTTGTGTTTAGATATAGTATTAGACATAGCAGAGTTGTGTTTAGATATAGTATTAGATACAGCAGAGTTGTGTTTAGATATAGTATTAGATACAGCAGAGTTGTGCTTAGATATAGTATCAGATATAGCAGAGTTGTGTTTAGATATAGTATTAGATATAGCAGAGTTGTGTTTAGATATAGTATTAGATATAGCAGAGTTGTGTTTAGGTATAACAGAGTTGTGTTTAGGTATAGTATCAGATATAGCAGAGTTGTGTTTAGATATAGTATTAGATATAGCAGAGTTTTGTTTAGATATAGTATCAGATATAGCAGAGTTGTGTTTAGATATAGTATTAGATATAGCAGAGTTGTGTTTAGATATAGTAGATATAGCAGAGTTGTGTTTAGATGTAGTATTAGATATAGCAGAGTTGTGTTTAGATATAGTATTAGATATAGCAGAGTTGTGTTTAGATATAGTATTAGATATAGCAGAGTTGTGTTTAGATATAGTATTAGATATAGCAGAGTATTGTTTAGATATAGTATCAGATATAGCAGAGTTGTGTTTAGATATAGCAGAGTTGTGTTTAGATATAGTATTAGCTATAGCAGAGTTTTGTTTAGATATAGTATCAGATATAGCAGAGTTGTGTTTAGATATAGTATTAGATGTAGCAGAGTTGTGTTTAGATATAGTATTAGATGTAGCAGAGTTGTGTTTAGATATAGTATTAGATATAGCAGAGTTGTGTTTAGATACAGTATTAGATATAGCATAGTTGTGTTTAGATATAGTATCAGATATAGCAGTGTTGTGTTTAGATATAGCAGAGTTGTGTTTAGATATAGTATAAGATATAGCAGAGTTTTGTTTAGATATAGTATAAGATATAGCAGAGTTGTGTTTAGATACAGTATTAGATATAGCAGAGTTGTGTTTAGATATAGTATTAGACATAGCAGAGTTGTGTTTAGATATAGTATTAGATATAGCAGAGTTGTGTTTAGATATAGTATTAGATATAGCAGAGTTGTGTTTAGATGTAGTATTAGATATAGTAGAGTTGTGTTTAGATATAGTATTAGATATAGCAGAGTTGTGTTTAGATATAGTATTAGATATAGCAGAGTTGTGTTTAGATATAGTATTAGATATAGCAGAGTATTGTTTAGATATAGTATCAGATATAGCAGAGTTGTGTTTAGATATAGCAGAGTTGTGTTTAGATATAGTATTAGATATAGCAGAGTTTTGTTTAGATATAGTATCAGATATAGCAGAGTTGTGTTTAGATATAGTATTAGATGTAGCAGAGTTGTGTTTAGATATAGTATTAGATATAGCAGAGTTGTGTTTAGATATAGTATTAGATATAGCAGAGTTGTGTTTAGATACAGTATTAGATATAGCATAGTTGTGTTTAGATATAGTATCAGATATAGCAGAGTTGTGTTTAGATATAGCAGAGTTGTGTTTAGATATAGTATAAGATATAGCAGAGTTTTGTTTAGATATAGTATAAGATATAGCAGAGTTGTGTTTAGATACAGTATTAGATATAGCAGAGTTGTGTTTAGATATAGTATTAGACTTAGCAGAGTTGTGTTTAGATATAGCAGAGTATTGTTTAGATATAGTGTTAGATATAGTATTAGATATAGCAGAGTTGTGTTTAGATACAGTATTAGATATAGCAGAGTTGTGTTTAGATATAGTATTAGATATAGCAGAGTTGTGTTTAGATATAGCAGAGTTGTGTTTAGATATAGTATTAGATATAGTATTAGATATAGTATTAGATATAGCAGAGTTGTGTTTAGATATAGAATTAGACATAGCAGAGTTGTGTTTAGATATAGTATTAGACATAGCAGAGTTGTGTTTAGATATAGCAGAGTTGTGTTTAGATACAGTATTAGATATAGCAGAGTTGTGTTTAGATATAGTATTAGATATAGCAGAGTTGTGTTTAGATATAGTATTAGATATAGCAGAGTTGTGTTTAGATATAGCAGAGTTGTGTTTAGATATAGTATTAGACATTGCAGAGATGTGTTTAGGTATAGTATCAGATATAGCAGAGTTGTGTTTAGATATAGCAGAGTATTGTTTAGATATAGTATTAGACATAGCAGAGTTGTGTTTAGATATAGTATCAGATATAGCAGAGTTGTGTTTAGATATAGTATTAGATACAGCAGAGTTGTTTTTAGATATAGTATTAGATATAGCAGAGTTGTGTTTAGATATAGTATTAGATATTGCAGAGTTGTGTTTAGATATAGTATTAGACATAGCAGAGTTGTGTTTAGATATAGTATTAGATACAGCATAGTTGTGTTTAGATATAGTATTAGATACAGCAGAGTTGTGTTTAGATATAGTATCAGATATAGCAGAGTTGTGTTTAGATATAGTATTAGATATAGCAGAGTTGTGTTTAGATATAGTATTAGATATAGCAGAGTTGTGTTTAGATATAGCAGAGTTGTGTTTAGGTATAGTATCAGATATAGCAGAGTTGTGTTTAGATATAGTATTAGATATAGCAGAGTTTTTTTTTGATATAGTATCAGATATAGCAGAGTTTTGTTTAGATATAGTATCAGATATAGAAGAGTTGTGTTTAGATATAGTATTAGATATAGCAGAGTTGTGTTTAGATATAGTATCAGATATAGCAGAGTTGTATTTAGATATAGTATTAGATATAGCAGAGTTGTGTTTAGATATAGTATCAGATATAGCAGAGTTGTGTTTAGATATAGTATTAGATATAGCAGAGTTGTGTTTAGATATAGTATTAGACATAGCAGAGTTGTGTTTAGATATAGCAGAGTTGTGTTTAGATATAGTATTAGACATTGCAGAGATGTGTTTAGGTATAGTATCAGATATAGCAGAGTTGTGTTTAGATATAGTATTAGATATAGCAGAGTTGTGTTTAGATATAGTATTAGATATAGCAGAGTTGTGTTTAGATATAGCAGAGTTGTGTTTAGGTATAGTATCAGATATAGCAGAGTTGTGTTTAGATATAGTATTAGATATAGCAGAGTTTTGTTTTGATATAGTATCAGATATAGCAGAGTTTTGTTTAGATATAGTATCAGATATAGCAGAGTTGTGTTTAGATATAGTATTAGATATAGCAGAGTTGTGTTTAGATATAGTAGATATAGCAGAGTTGTGTTTAGATGTAGTATTAGATATAGTAGAGTTGTGTTTAGATATAGTATTAGATATAGCAGAGTTGTGTTTAGATATAGTATTAGATATAGCAGAGTTGTGTTTAGATATAGTATTAGATATAGCAGAGTATTGTTTAGATATAGTATCAGATATAGCAGAGTTGTGTTTAGATATAGCAGAGTTGTGTTTAGATATAGTATTAGCTATAGCAGAGTTTTGTTTAGATATAGTATCAGATATAGCAGAGTTGTGTTTAGATATAGTATTAGATGTAGCAGAGTTGTGTTTAGATATAGTATTAGATGTAGCAGAGTTGTGTTTAGATATAGTATTAGATATAGCAGAGTTGTGTTTAGATACAGTATTAGATATAGCATAGTTGTGTTTAGATATAGTATCAGATATAGCAGAGTTGTGTTTAGATATAGCAGAGTTGTGTTTAGATATAGTATAAGATATAGCAGAGTTTTGTTTAGATATAGTATAAGATATAGCAGAGTTGTGTTTAGATACAGTATTAGATATAGCAGAGTTGTGTTTAGATATAGTATTAGACATAGCAGAGTTGTGTTTAGATATAGTATTAGATATAGCAGAGTTGTGTTTAGAAATAGTATTAGATATAGTAGAGTTGTGTTTAGATGTAGTATTAGATATAGTAGAGTTGTGTTTAGATATAGTATTAGATATAGTAGAGTTGTGTTTAGATATAGTATTAGATATAGCAGAGTTGTGTTTAGATATAGTATTAGATATAGCAGAGTATTGTTTAGATATAGTATCAGATATAGCAGAGTTGTGTTTAGATATAGCAGAGTTGTGTTTAGATATAGTATTAGACATAGCAGAGTTGTGTTTAGATATAGTATCAGATATAGCAGAGTTGTGTTTAGATACAGTATTAGATATAGTAGAGTTGTGTTTAGATATAGCAGAGTTGTGTTTAGATATAGTATTAGACATTGCAGAGATGTGTTTAGGTATAGTATCAGATATAGCAGAGTTGTGTTTAGATATAGCAGAGTATTGTTTAGATATAGTATTAGACATAGCAGAGTTGTGTTTAGATATAGTATCAGATATAGCAGAGTTGTGTTTAGATATAGTATTAGATACAGCAGAGTTGTTTTTAGATATAGTATTAGATATAGCAGAGTTGTGTTTAGATATAGTATTAGATATTGCAGAGTTGTGTTTAGATATAGTATTAGACATAGCAGAGTTGTGTTTAGATATAGTATTAGATACAGCAGAGTTGTGTTTAGATATAGTATTAGATACAGCAGAGTTGTGCTTAGATATAGTATCAGATATAGCAGAGTTGTGTTTAGATATAGTATTAGATATAGCAGAGTTGTGTTTAGATATAGTATTAGATATAGCAGAGTTGTGTTTAGGTATAACAGAGTTGTGTTTAGGTATAGTATCAGATATAGCAGAGTTGTGTTTAGATATAGTATTAGATATAGCAGAGTTTTGTTTAGATATAGTATCAGATATAGCAGAGTTGTGTTTAGATATAGTATTAGATATAGCAGAGTTGTGTTTAGATATAGTAGATATAGCAGAGTTGTGTTTAGATGTAGTATTAGATATAGTAGAGTTGTGTTTAGATATAGTATTAGATATAGCAGAGTTGTGTTTAGATATAGTATTAGATATAGCAGAGTTGTGTTTAGATATAGTATTAGATATAGCAGAGTATTGTTTAGATATAGTATCAGATATAGCAGAGTTGTGTTTAGATATAGCAGAGTTGTGTTTAGATATAGTATTAGCTATAGCAGAGTTTTGTTTAGATATAGTATCAGATATAGCAGAGTTGTGTTTAGATATAGTATTAGATGTAGCAGAGTTGTGTTTAGATATAGTATTAGATGTAGCAGAGTTGTGTTTAGATATAGTATTAGATATAGCAGAGTTGTGTTTAGATACAGTATTAGATATAGCATAGTTGTGTTTAGATATAGTATCAGATATAGCAGTGTTGTGTTTAGATATAGCAGAGTTGTGTTTAGATATAGTATAAGATATAGCAGAGTTTTGTTTAGATATAGTATAAGATATAGCAGAGTTGTGTTTAGATACAGTATTAGATATAGCAGAGTTGTGTTTAGATATAGTATTAGACATAGCAGAGTTGTGTTTAGATATAGTATTAGATATAGCAGAGTTGTGTTTAGATATAGTATTAGATATAGCAGAGTTGTGTTTAGATGTAGTATTAGATATAGTAGAGTTGTGTTTAGATATAGTATTAGATATAGCAGAGTTGTGTTTAGATATAGTATTAGATATAGCAGAGTTGTGTTTAGATATAGTATTAGATATAGCAGAGTATTGTTTAGATATAGTATCAGATATAGCAGAGTTGTGTTTAGATATAGCAGAGTTGTGTTTAGATATAGTATTAGATATAGCAGAGTTTTGTTTAAATATAGTATCAGATATAGCAGAGTTGTGTTTAGATATAGTATTAGATGTAACAGAGTTGTGTTTAGATATAGTATTAGATGTAGCAGAGTTGTGTTTAGATATAGTATTAGATATAGCAGAGTTGTGTTTAGATACAGTATTAGATATAGCATAGTTGTGTTTAGATATAGTATCAGATATAGCAGAGTTGTGTTTAGATATAGCAGAGTTGTGTTTAGATATAGTATAAGATATAGCAGAGTTTTGTTTAGATATAGTATAAGATATAGCAGAGTTGTGTTTAGATACAGTATTAGATATAGCAGAGTTGTGTTTAGATATAGTATTAGACTTAGCAGAGTTGTGTTTAGATATAGCAGAGTATTGTTTAGATATAGTGTTAGATATAGTATTAGATATAGCAGAGTTGTGTTTAGATACAGTATTAGATATAGCAGAGTTGTGTTTAGATATAGTATTAGATATAGCAGAGTTGTGTTTAGATATAGCAGAGTTGTGTTTAGATATAGTATTAGATATAGTATTAGATATAGTATTAGATATAGCAGAGTTGTGTTTAGATATAGAATTAGACATAGCAGAGTTGTGTTTAGATATAGTATTAGACATAGCAGAGTTGTGTTTAGATATAGCAGAGTTGTGTTTAGATATAGTATTAGACATAGCAGAGTTGTGTTTAGATATAGTATCAGATATAGCAGAGTTGTGTTTAGATATATTATTAGATATAGTAGAGTTGTGTTTAGATATAGCAGAGTGATGTTTAGATATAGTATTAGATATAGTAGAGTTGTGTTTAGATATAGTAGAGTTGTGTTTAGATATAGTATTAGATATAGCAGAGTTGTGTTTAGATATAGTATTAGACATAGCAGAGTTGTGTTTAGATATAGTATTAGATATAGCAGAGTTGTGTTTACATATAGTATTAGACATAGCAGAGTTGTGTTTAGATATAGTATTAGATATAGCAGAGTTGTGTTTAGATATAGTATTAGATATAGCAGAGTTGTGTTTAGATATAGTATTAGACATAGCAGAGTTGTGTTTAGATATAGTATTAGATATAGCAGAGTTGGATTTACAGAGTATCTCTGTAGCTAGTCTAGTGTGTTCCTGGAGGCTGAGTTGGTTTGACTCAAGACAGGTGCTTCATTGATGTAATGGAAACTGGGTAGTCTGTTTAAACGTGTGTTTAAATGTCACTCTGGCCTGATTTATATCGAGCCTCAGAGGAATCTGAGGCACTGCATTGATCTGGGTTCAATATCGCATAAATTTTCCAGGCTTTGTGGAGGAATTGGATGGATTTTCACGCACACAGACTACCACAAATCACGCTGTTGCTGGAATACCTCTACTGCCACCTTTTGGACACTTGTAGAACCGCAGTTACTATCCCAGTAGTGTCATCAAACCAAGACCTTCCTCATATAGAGTACCTTTGACCTCTATATTACAAATAAACATTGTTACAACTATACATACCATAGAGAGAAGCCACAATAAGGAATGGTATGAGCCGTATGGGCCCTGAACCCTATTCACTATACCCTATAGGCCCTGTACCCTATACCCTATGGGCCCTGTACCCTATTCACTATACCCTATGGCCCCTGTACCCTATTCCCTATACCCTATGGGCCCTGTACCCTATTCACTATACCCTATGGCCCCTGTACCCTATTCACTATACCCTATGGGCCCTGTACCCTATACCCTATGGGCCCTGTACCCTATTCACTATACCCTATGGCCCCTGTACCCTATTCACTATACCCTATGGCCCCTGTACCCTATTCACTATACCCTATGGGCCATGTACCCTATTCACTATACCCTATGGCCCCTGTACCCTATTCACTATACCCTATGGCCCCTGTACCCTATTCACTATACCCTATGGCCCCTGAACTCTATTCACTATACCCTATGGCCCCTGTACCCTATTCACTATACCCTATGGCCCCTGAACTCTATTCACTATATCCTTAGGGCCCTGCACCCTATTCACTATACCCTATGGGCCCTGTACCCTATTCACTATACCCTATGGGCCCTGAACCCTATTCACTATACACTATGGGCCCTGAACCCTATTCACTATACACTATGGGCCATGTACCCTATTCACTATACCCTATGGGCCATGTACCCTATTCACTATACCCTATGGGCCATGTACCCTATTCACTATACCCTATGGGCCCTGAACCCTATTCACTATACCCTATGGGCCCTGAACCCTATTCACTATACCCTATGGGCCCTGAACCCTATTCACTATACACTATGGGCCCTGAACCCTATTCACTATACCCTATGGGCCATGAACCCTATTCACTATACCCTATGAGCCATGTACCCTATTCACTATACTCTATGGGCCCTGTACCCTATTCACTATACCCTATGGGCCCTGAACCCTATTCACTATACCCTATGGCCCCTGTACCCTATTCACTATACGCTATGGGCCCTGCACCCTATTCACTATACCATATGGGCCCTGAACCCTATTCACTATACCCTATGGGCCATGAACCCTATTCACTATACCCTATGGGCCATGTACCCTATTCACTATACCCTATGGCCCCTGTACCCTATTCACTATACGCTATGGGCCCTGCACCCTATTCACTATACCCTAAGGGCCCTGTACCATATTCACTATACCCTATGGGCCCTGAACCCTATTCACTATACCCTATGGGCCCTTACCCTATACCCTATGGGCCCTGAACCCTATTCACTATACCCTATGGGCCCTGCACCCTATTCACTATACCCTATGGGCCCTGAACCCTATTCACTATACCCTATGGGCCATGTACCCTATGAGCCATGAACCCTATTCACTATACCCTATGGCCCCTGTACCCTATTCACTATACACTATGAGCCATGAACCCTATTCACTATACCCTATGGGCCATGTACCCTATTCACTATACCCTATGGGCCCTGAACCCTATTCACTATACCCTATGGGCCCTGTACCCTATTCACTATACCCTATGGGCCATGTACCCTATTCACTATACCCTATGGGCCCTGTACCCTATTCACTATACCCTATGGGCCCTGAACCCTATTCACTATACCCTATGGGCCCTGTACCCTATTCACTATACCCTATGGGCCCTGTACCCTATTCACTATACCCTATGGGCCATGTACCCTATTCACTATACACTATGAGCCATGAACCCTATTCGTTAGGTTGCCATTTAGACACAATCTTCTACCGTATACTTTGATGTCCATCACCATGCAGTGCCCTGCAGTCCTGTAGTGTGTCAGCCAAACCAAACCTCTTATATGGGTTATGTAGTGGCCTGATGTAGTGGCCTGATGTAGTGGCCTGATGTAGGGGCGTGATGTAGGGGCCTGATGTAGTGACCTGATGTAGGGGCGTGATGTAGGGGCCTGATGTAGGGGCCTGATGTAGGGGCCTGATGTAGGGGCCATATGTAGGGGCCATATGTAGGGGCCTGATGTAGTGGCGTTATGTAGGGTCCATATGTAGGGGCCTGATGTAGGGGCGTGATGTAGGGGCCTGATGAAGTGGCCTGATGTAGGGGCCATATGTAGGGACCTGATGAAGTGGCGTGATGTAGGGGCCTGATGTAGGGGCCTGATGTAGGGGCCTGATGTAGGGTTTTGATCCAGATATCATAGGTTCCTCAAATATAGATTATTTCAATCCTTCATCAATGATTTCGGTCCGGAGGGCAAAATAGTGGGACTTTTTTCTCTACTTCTCCCTGAATGACATCTTCCATATCAGCCTTTTCTTCTGCAGTTAACCTTACTCCCGACTCCGATGGGGAGCTTGCTACACAGGGCCCCTTGGGTGTATGTGGATTCTGGCTTGTTTGAATGAAGGCCAGTATTGATGTTTGGCTGCCTTCTTTCATATTCCCCAGAGAGTTGCACCGCCCTCGGGGTTCCTTATTAACCTCAGAGTTTTCTATTGGGTTATGACTGTCACTGGTCTCAGTAGACACTTTCCCAGCTTCATTTTTTTAGCATTTTTCCTCTAATTCTTCTTATTTTTCTCAGAATGAGAGGTCATTGTTGCAGACTCTGGCTCACCAGGTACCAACTCCAATGTTTCATTCTCTCCATCTTTGTCCCTTGGGAACCGAGGAGTTATCCTCTTCAACCTCAAGTCTCACGTTCAGTCGTTTCAGCTGAGATGTGTGATACATCTGCTCTACTCAAGGGGAAAGGATTGTTGTCCTGCGCATAGTGTGAAAATGTTTCCTCTATGCACTTTACGTTGTCCAGTGTAGTAGCACTGTACTCTACCTTCTCCTGACCCCCCCCCCCCCCCCCCCCCCCTCCTCTAGCGTGGGATTGTATCAGCCAGTCCTGTCTACGCACAGAACCTTGTCCAACATAAAATACCTTGATCCAGTGAGGGCCCGTCTTTACAGACCGTGGTATAGGAATGATGGGTACTGCTTCAACATATACAAAACCATCTCCATTGGAGCAGATTGAAAGTTGTCCCTTGATTTTTTTTTTTTTTTAATCAGGCACCTCATCACCCTCTCCCCCACCACCGCCTTACATCCAGCTTCAACCAGGAACTCAGTCACAACACTACCATCTGCTGATTCAGGTAGTTCTTTAATTGTAACCTGAGTTGAGTTCTGGTCAGCCATGCGCGACTTCAAACTGAACGGATTATTCTCTTTGAACACAACCTGTTTTCCTCTGACTGTTATTCCTCTGATCAGAAGCTTTGCCCTGGTTTCCTTACTGAGAATATAAATAAATATATATATATATATATATATGCCTGAGTGCACGTACTCTCTGTACTGACCTCAAGCGGTTTGGATGAATTTCCTGTATGAGACTGTGGTAGAGCTCCTCCTCCTTAATGAGGTTAGCTATGGCTTCCTCCTCTGTCAGGATTTCTCTCTCCATCATAAAAACAGGTAAAACAGCCTCCTTTGGGGCAATTCACCCACAACCACATTATGTAGGGGCGTTATGTAGGGGAGTTGTGTAGGGGCGTTATGTAGGGGCGTTATGTAGGGGCGTTATGTAGGGGCGTTGTGTAGGGGCGTTGTGTAGGGGCGTTATGTAGGGGAGTTATGTAGGGGCGTTATGTAGGGGAGTTATGTAGCGGAGTTATGTAGGGGCGTTATGTAGGGGAGTTATGCAGGGGCGTGATGTAGGGGAGTTATGTAGGGGCGTGATGTAGGGGAGTTATTTTGGGGCGTTATTAAGGGGCGTTATTAAGGGGCGTGGTGTAGGGGCGTGGTGTAGGGGCGTGGTGTAGGGGAGTGGTGTAGGGGCGTGGTGTAGGGGAGTGGTGTAGGGGCGTGGTGTAGGGGCGTGGTGTAGGGGCGTGGTGTAGGGGCGTTGTGTAGGGGCGTTATGTAGGGGCGTTATTAAGGGGCGTTGTGTAGGGG
Source organism: Salmo salar (assembly GCF_965601325.2). Taxonomy (NCBI): domain Eukaryota; kingdom Metazoa; phylum Chordata; class Actinopteri; order Salmoniformes; family Salmonidae; genus Salmo; species Salmo salar. Next base: position 108,063,291 of record NC_138304.1, read on the forward strand.
CGTTGTGTAGGGGCGTTATTAAGGGGAGTTATGTAGGGGCGTTATTAAGGGGCGTTATGTAGGGGCGTTATGTAGGGGAGTTATGTAGGGGCGTTGTGTAGGGGCGTTGTGTAGGGGAGTTGTGTAGGGGCGTTATGTAGGGGCGTTGTGTAGGGGCGTTGTGTAGGGGCGTTGTGTAGGGGCGTTGTGTAGGGGCATTATGTAGGGGAGTTATGTAGGGGAGTTATGTAGCGGAGTTATGTAGGGGCGTTATGTAGGGGAGTTATGCAGGGGCGTGATGTAGGGGCGTGATGTAGGGGAGTTATGTAGGGGCGTGATGTAGGGGAGTTATTTTGGGGCGTTATTAAGGGGCGTTATTAAGGGGCGTTATGTAGGGGCGTGATGTAGGGGCGTGATGTAGGGGCGTTATGTAGGGGCGTTATGTAGCGGAGTTATTTTGGGACGTGATGTGGGAGCGTTCTGTAGGGCGTTCAACAGATAGTAGGACAAAATTCAAATTCAAGTCATTATAATAGTCCTGCAGCATTTCCACAACCAAGGTTTCATCGATAGACTATTCGAGCTGAAGGCTGTAACACAAACCCACACATTTTTGTATTGCTTTCCATGTGGGGACCAAAGAATTGATTCCCATCCAAAATCCTATTTTCCCTAACCCTAACCCCAAACCCTAACCCTAACCCCAAACCCTAACACTAACCCCAAACCCTAACCCTAACCCTAACCCCAAACCCTAACCCCAAACCCTAACCCTAACCCCAAACCTAACCCCAAACCTAACCCAAACCCCAAACCCTAACCCTAAACCCTAACCCCAACCCTAACCCCAAACCTAACCCTAACCTCAAACCCCAAACCCTAACCCTAACCCCAAACCCTAACCCCAAACACTAACCCTAACCCCAAACCCCAACCCTAACCCCTATACCAAACCCCAACGCCAAACCCAAACCCTAACCCCAAACCCTAACCCCAAACCCTAACCCCAAACCCAACCCCAACCCTAACCCTAACCCTAACCCAAACCCTAACCCCTAACCCTAACCCCAAACCCTAACCCCAAACCCTAACCCTAACCCTAACCCCAAACCCTAACCCTAACCCCTAATCCTAACCCCTAACCCTAACCCAAACCCTAACCCAAACCCCAAACCCTAACCCCAAACCCTAACCCCAAACCCTAACCCTAACCCCAAACCCTAACCCCAAACCCTAACCCTAACCCCAAACCCTAACCCAAACCCTAACCCCTAACCCTAACCCCTAACCCTAACCCAAACCCTAACCCCAAACCCTAACCCTAACCCCAAACCCTAACCCTAACCCAAACCCTAACTCCAAACCCCAACCCTAACCCCAAACCTAACCCCAAACCTAACCCTAACCTCAAACCCCAAACCCTAACCCTAACCCAAACCCTAACCCAAACCCCTAACCCTAACCCCTAACCCTAACCCTAACCCCAAACCCCAAACCTAACCCTAACCCCTAACCCAAACCCTAACCAACCCCAACCCTAACCCCAAACCCTAACCCTAACCCCTAACCCTAACCCAAACCCTAACCCCAAACCCTAACCCTAACCCCAAACCCCAACCCTAACCCCAACCCCAAACCCTAACCCAAACCCTAACCCAACCCTAACCCCAACCCTAACCCCAAACCTAACCCTAACCTCAAACCCCAAACCCTAACCCTAACCCCAAACCCTAACCCCAAACACTAACCCTAACCCTAACCCCAAACACTAACCCTAACCCTAACCCCAAACCCCAACCCTAACCCCTAACCCAAACCCTAACCCCAAACCCAAACCCTAACCCCAAACCCCAAACCCAACCCCAACCCTAACCCCAAACCCTAACCCAAACCCTAACCCCTAACCCTAACCCCAAACCCTAACCCTAACCCTAACCCCAAACCCTAACCCTAACCCCTAATCCTAACCCCTAACCCTAACCCAAACCCTAACCCAAACCCCAAACCCTAACCCCAAACCCTAACCCCAAACCCTAACCCTAACCCCAAACCCTAACCCCAAACCCTAACCCCTAACCCTAACCCCTAACCCTAACCCCCCAAACCCTAACCCTAACCCCAAACCCTAACCCTAACCCAAACCCTAACTCCAAACCCCAACCCTAACCCCAAACCTAACCCCAAACCTAACCCTAACCTCAAACCCCAAACCCTAACCCTAACCCAAACCCTAACCCAACCCTAACCCTAACCCCTAACCCTAACCCCTAACCCTAACCCTAACCCCAAACCCCAAACCTAACCCTAACCCCAACCCTAACCCCAAACCCTAACCCCTAACCCTAACCCCAAACCCTAACCTTAACCCCAAACCCTAACCCCAAACCCCAACCCTAACCCCAACCCCAACCCTAACCCCAAACCCTAACCCCAAACCCTAACCCCAAACCCCAAACCTAACCCCAAACCTAACCCTAACCTCAAACCCCAAACCCTAACCCTAACCCCAAACCCTAACCCCAAACCCTAACCCTAACCCCAAACCCTAACCCCAAACCCTAACCCTAACCCTAACCCTAACCCCAACCCTAACCCTAACCCTTAACCCTAACCCCAAACCCTAACCCCTAACCCTAACCCAAACCCTAACCCCTAACCCTAAACCCTAACCCCTAACCCTAAACCCTAACCCCAAACCTAACCCCAAACCTAACCCTAACCCCAAACCCTAACCCTAACCCAAACCTAACCCCAAACCTAACCCTAACCCCAAACCCTAACCCTAACCCTAACCCAAACCCTAACCCCAAACCCTAACCCTAACCCCAAACCCCAACCCTAACCCCTAACCCTAACCCAAACCCTAACCCTAACCCTAACCCCAAACCCAAACCCTAACCCCAAACCCAAACCCTAACCCCAAACCCTAACCCTAACCCCAAACCTAACCCTAACCCCAAACCCTAACCCCAAACCCTAACCCCAAACCCTAACCCTAACCCCAAACCCCAACCCTAACCCCAAACCCCTAACCCCAAACCCCAACCCTAACCCTAACCCCTAACCCTAACCCCAAACCCTAACCCTAACCCAAACCCTAACCCCAAACCCTAACCCCAAACCCTAACCCTAACCCTAACCCCAAACCCTAACCCCAACCCTAACCCTAAAACTAACAGTAACTCCTGACCCTAATGTTAATTCTAACCCTAATTGTAACCCTAACCTCAATCCTAACTCCTAACTGGAACGAGGAGGAGGTTAAAATAATAAAAAAGAAGCATTTGATTGCTGAACCTGGTGGTGTCTTTCTTTGCATTTGGTGCTGAATTTTATTTTATTATACATTTTAACACGACAGGTGATTCCTTCATCTTATTTACTTGATTATTTATTCAACTTTTAAAATAAATTCATTTATTCTCTTTTAGTTATCTAATTAATCTGGTATGCATGTTTTAATGTGATTTTATATGAAATTTGGTTTAAGGTTAAAACTTTTACTCCCAGGTTGTTTTTGGATGATTGTCCTCCTCCTACTTTTGAATTGTTGTGGATGGCCCCTCGGAGCTCTCAGTCTCCCATGTCCTCCCACTTTCTCCGGACCGGTAAGACCGGTAAGTAATAGGCCCTCTTAAACATAAACCCTCTTAAACCTAACTCCTAAGCCTAGAGTATAATTTTTCCTTGTGGGGACCAGCAAAATGTCCCCACTTGTCAGAATGTTTCTTGTTTTTCTATCCTTATGAGGACTGCTGGTACACACAAGGATAATTAAAAAAACACACACACACACACACACACACACACACACACACACACACACACACACACACACACACACACACACACACACACACCGAGGCTATTAGCCTTCCAGTAAGGGCCTTTAAACTGACTCCAGCTGAAGCATTTATCCACAGCCTCATACAGAGAGAAGACCAGGCCCCCATTCACATCAACGGGACCGAAGTGGAGCGGGTCGAGAGTTTCACGTTCCTTGATGTCCACATTATCAACGAACTATCATGGTCCAAACACACCAAGACAGTCGTGAAGAGGGCACGACAACACCTTTTGCCCCTCAGGAGACTGAAAAGATTTGTCATGGGTACCAGCATCCTCAAAGAGTTCTACAGCTGCACCATCGAGAGCATCCTGACCGGTTGCATCACCGCCTGGTATGGCAACTGCTCAGCATCCGACCGTACGGCACTACAGAGGGTAGTGCGAACGGCCCAGTACATCACTGGGGCCAAGCTTCCTGCCGTCCAGGACCTATATACTTGGCGGTGTTAGGAAGGCCCAAAAAATTGTCAAAGACTCCAGTCACCCAAGTAATAGACTGTTCTCTCTGCTAACAAACGGAAAGCGGTACCGGAGTTCTCTCTGCTAACAAACGGAAAGCGGTACCGGAGTTCTCTCTGCTAACAAACGGAAAGCGGTACCCGAGTTCTCTCTGCTAACAAACGGAAAGCGGTACCGGAGTTCTCTCTGCTAACAAACGGAAAGCTGTACCGGAGTTCTCTCTGCTAACAAACGGAAAGCTGTACCGGAGTTCTCTCTGCTAACAAACGGCTGTAGCAAATTTCTTGTTACTTTTTGATTGATTCGATTTTTTTTTTTTACTTTAGTTTATTTCGTAAATATTTTATTAACTCTATCTCTTGAACTGCATTGGTTGAAGGCTTCTAAGTAAGCATTTCACGGCAAGGTCTACACCTGTTGAATTTGGTGCACGTGACAAAGAGAGGAGCAATCATCCATTCACAGCTTTTGCTGCTCTACTCGCCTCATGCCACTTCTTAGTTCCTTCCTGCCGTCGGCCTTGTACACTCTGTGTGTGTGTGTAAGTGCATTGTGTGTGTATGTGTGTGTGTACAGTATGATGAATAGGACAGGGAGATAGCCACCTAATGTTAATGCTACCTATGATGGTTAATGATGGTTATGATGGTAATGATGGCTTAATGATGGTTATGATGGTTAATGATGGTAATGATGGCTTAATGATGGTTATGATGGTTAATGATGGTTATGATTGTTAATGATGGCTTAATGATGGCTAATGATGTTATGATGGCAATGGGTTATGATGGTAAATTATGGTTATGATGGTTAATGATGGTTATGATTGTTAATGATGGTTATGATGGCTATGATGTCAATGGGTTATGATGGTACATTATGGGTAAATTATGGTTATGATGGTTAATGATGGTTATGATGGCCAATAATGGTTATGATGGCTAATGGTGGTAAATGATGGTTAATGAAGGTTAATGATGGTTATCATGTTATGATGGTTAATGATGGGTTATGTTTATGATGACTTATGATGGTTATGATGGTAAATTACAGCTGATGGTTAATGATGGGTAATGATGTTATGGTATGATGGTAAATCATGGTAAATTATGACTAACGATGTTTATGATTGGTTATGAGTGGCTATGATGGTTAATGATGGGTATGATGGGTATGATGGGTATGATGTGTAATGATAGGTATGATGTGTAATGATGGTAATGATGGGAAATTATGGTTATGATGGTCAATGATGGTAAATATGCTAAATTATTGTAATGATGGTTAAGGTTAATGATGGTTATGATGGTTACGATGGGTTAAGATAGTTATTATGGTTAGTGATGGTTGATGGTAAATGGGTAAATTATGGTTATGATGGTTAATTATGTTTTTTTTATTTCACCTTTATTTAACCAGGTAGGCTAGTTGCGAACAAGTTCTCATTTACAACTGCGACCTGGCCAAGATAAAGCAAAGCAATTCGACGCATACAACAAAACAGAGTTACACACGGAATAAACAAACATACAGTCAATAATACAGTATAAAAAGTCTATATACAGTGTGTGCAAATGAGGTAAGATAAGGGAGGTAAGGCAATAAATAGGCCATGGTGGCGAAGTAATTACAATATAGCAATTAAACACTGGAATGGTAGATGTGCAGAAGATGAATGTGCAAGTAGAGATACTGGGGTGCAAAGGAGCAAGATAAATAAATAAATACAGTATGGGGATGAGGTAGTTGGATGGGCTATTTACAGATGGGCTATGTACAGGTGCAGTGATCTGTGAGCTGCTCTGACAGCTGGTGCTTAAAGTTAGTGAGGGAGATATAAGTCTCCAGCTTCAGTGATTTTTGCAGTTCGTTCCAGTCATTGGCAGCAGAGAACTGGAAGGAAAGCAGCCAAAGGAGGAGTTGGCTTTAGGGATGACCAGTGAGATATACCTGCTGGAGCGCGTGCTACGGGTGGGTGCTGCTATGGTGACCACGGAGCTGAGATAAGGCGGGGCTTTACCTAGCAGAGACTTGTAGATGACCTGGAGCCAGTTGGTTTGGCGACGAGTATGAAGCGAGGGCCAGCCAACGAGAGCATACAGGTCGCAGTGGTGGGTAGTGTATGGGGCTTTGGTGACAAAACAGATGGCACTGTGATAGACTGCATCCAATTTGTTGAGTAGAGTGTTGGAGGCTATTTTGTAAATGACATCGCCGAAGTCGAGGATCGGTAGGATGGTCAGTTTTACAAGGGTATGTTTGGCAGCATGAGTGAAGGATGCTTTGTAGCGAAATAGGAAGCCGATTCTAGATTTAATTTTGGATTGGAGATGCTGGCAGGTGCATGTGCGGGCAGCGATCGGTTGAAGAGCATGCATTTACTTGCATTTAAGAGCAGTTGGAGGCCACGGAAGGAGAGTTTTATGGCATTGAAGCTCGTCTAGAGGGTAGTTAACACAGTGTCCAAAGAGGGGCCAGAAGTATACAGAATGGTGTCGTCTGCGTAGAGGTGGATCAGAGAATCACCAGCAGCAAGAGCAACATCATTGATGTATACAGAGAAGTGTCGGCCCGAGAATTGAACCCTGTGGCACCCCCATAGCACCTGCCAGAGGTCCGGACAACAGGCCCTCCGATTTCACACACTGAATTCTATCAGAGAAGTAGTTGGTGAACCAGGCGAGGCAGTCATTTGAGAAACCAAGGCTGTTTAGTCTGCCGATAAGAATGTGGTGATTGACAGAGTCGAAAGCCTTGGCCAGGTCAATGAATACAGCTGCACAGTATTGTCTTTTATCGATGGCGGTTATGATATCATTTAGGACCTTGAGAGTGGCTGAGGTGCACCCATGACCAGCTCTGAAACCAGTTTGCATAGCGGAGAAGGTACGGTGGGATTCGAAATGGTCAGTAATTTGTTTGTTAACTTGGATTTCGAAGACCTTATGGTGGTTAATGATGGCTAATGATGGTAAATTATGGTTATGATTGGTTAATGATTGGTTAATGATGGTTTATGATGGTAAATTATGGGTAACGATGGGTAATTATGGTTGTGATGGTTAATGATGGGTTAAGATGGTTAATGATGGGTTAAGACGGTTAATGATGGGTTAAGACGGTTAATGATGGGTTAAGACGGTTAATGATGGGTTAATAAGATGGTTAATGATGGGTTAAGATGGTCATGATGGTTTATGATGATTATGATGGTTATCATGGTTAATGATGGGTTAATTATGATTATGATGGGTTATGATGATTAATGATGGGTTATGATGGTCATGATGGGTTAAGATGGTCATGATGGTTAATGATGGGTTATTATGGTTGTGATGGTTAATGATGGTTAATGGTTTATGATGGTTAATGATGGTTAATGATGGGTTAAGATGGTCATGATGGGTTAAGATGGTAATGATGGGTTAAGATGGTTAGGATGGTAAATTGTGTAATGATGTGTGATGATTGTAAATGATGGGTAATGATTTATGATGGCTTATGATTGGTCATGATTGGTCATCATGGGTCATGATGGGTAATGATGGGTAATGTTGGTTTATGATGGTAAATTATTGGTAGATGGTTAAGTAATGAAGGTTATTTAAGGTCAATGATGTTTAATGATGGTTACGATGGGTTAAGATCGTTAATTATGGTTAGTGATAGTTATGGGTTATGATGGTTGATGGTGAATGATGGTTAATGATGGCTAATTATGGCTAATTATGATGGTTAATTACGGGTATTGATGGCTAATGATTGGTTAATGATGGCTAATGATGGTTAATGATGGTTTATGATGATTATGATTGTAAATTATGGTTAATGATTGGTTAATGATGGTACATTATGAGTAATGATGGCTATGATTGGATAATGATGATGATGATTATGATTGTAAATGATGGGTAATGATGGTTAATGATTGGTTAATGATTGGTTAATGATGGGTCATGATGGGAAATGATGGGTATGATGGGTAATGATGGTTTTGATGGTAAATTATTGGTAATGATGGTTAAGGTTAATGAAGGTTAATTAAGGTTAATGATGGTTAATGATAGTTATGATGGGTTATGATGGGTTAAGATGGGTTAATTATGGATATGGGATATGATGTGTAAATTATGATGTTATGATAGTTAATGATGGTTATGTTTGGTTAATGATGGTTATGATGGTTAATGATGGTAAATGATGGTTATGATGGTTAATGATGGTTATGATGGTTAATGATGGTTATGATGGTTAATGATGGTAAATGATGGTTAATGATGGTTAATGATGGTTAATGATGGTAAATGATGGTTATGATGGGTTAAGATGGGTTAATTATGGATATGGGATATGATGGTTGATTTTAAATGTGTAAATGATGGTTATGATGTTATGATGGTTAATGATGGTTATGATGGTTATGATGGTTATGATGGTTAATGATGGTAAATGATGGTTATGATGGTTAATGATGATTATGATGGTTATTATTGTCACCATTCTTCTCTTGGAGGTACAGCTGAAAGGTTTCCACTTGATGAGCCAGCTGCAAAAAGTCAGAATTGGCTATATTGTAAAAATGCACTAATCACATGAAATGAATAAGAATCTACAGAAATGACTTTGACAAAGCAACAAAATAACTAGGGCTTTACAATGATGGTGATTTAATGATGTAGTCCTTGGTCCTGGCTATAATGATGTAGCGCTTGGTCCTGGCTATAATGTTGTGCTTGGTCCTGGCTATAATGATGTAGTCCTTGGTCCTAGCTATTATGATGTAGTGCTTGGTCCTGGCTATACTGACGTAGTGCTTGGTCCTGGCTATACTGACGTAGTGCTTGGTCCTGGCTATAATGATGTAGCGCTTGGTCCTGGCTATAATGATGTAGCGCTTGGTCCTGGCTATAATGATGTAGCGCTTGGTCCTGGCTATAATGATGTAGCGCTTGGTCCTGGCTATAATGATGTAGTCCTTTGTCCTGGCTATAATGATGTAGTCCTTGGTCCTGGCTATAATGATGTAGTCCTTGGTCCGGCTATAATGATGTAGTGCTTGGTCCTGGCTATAATGATGTAGTCCTTGGTCCGGCTATAATGATGTAGTGCTTGGTCCTGGCTATAATGATGTAGTGCTTGGTCCTGGCTATAATGATGTAGTGCTTGGTCCTGGCTATAATGACGTAGTGCTTTGTCCTGGCTATAATGACGTAGTCCTTGGTCCTGGCTATAATGTTGTGCTATATCCTGGCTATAATGACGTAGTCCTTGGTCCTGGCTATAATGACGTAGTCCTTGGTCCTGGCTATAATGTCGTAGTGCTTGGTCCTGGCTATAATGATGTAGTGCTTGGTCCTGGCTATAATGATGTAGTGCTTGGTCCTGGCTATAATGATGTAGTGCTTTGTCCTGGCTATAATGATGTAACGCTTGGTCCTGGCTATACTGATGTAGTGCTTGGTCCTGGCTATTATGATGTAGTCCTTGGTCCTGGCTATACTGATGTAGTCCTTGGTCCTGGCTATAATGATGTAGTCCTTGGTCCTGGCTATAATGATGTAGTGCTTGGTCCTGGCTATAATGATGTAGTGCTTGGTCCTGGCTATAATGATGTAGTCCTTGGTCCTGGCTATACTGATGTAGTGCTTGGTCCTGGCTACAATGATGTAGAGCTTGGTCCTGGCTATAATGATGTAGTCCTTGGTCCTGGCTATAATGATTTAGTGCTTGGTCCTGGCTATAATGACGTAGTCCTTGGTCCTGGCTATAATGACGTAGTCCTTGGTCCTGGCTATAACGACGTAGTGTTTGGTCCTGGCTATAATGATGTAGTCCTTGGTCCTGGCTATAATGATGTAATACTTGGTCCTGGCTATAATGACATAGCTATTGGTCCTGGCTATAATGACATAGCTATTGGTCCTGGCTATAATGACATAGCTATTGGTCCTGGCTATAATGACATAGCTATTGGTCCTGGCTATAATGACATAGCTACTGGTCCTGGCTATAATGACATAGCTATTGGTCCTGGCTATAATGACATAGCTATTGGTCCTGGCTATAATGATATAGCTATTGGTCCTGGCTATAATGACATAGCTATTGGTCCTGGCTGTAATGACATAGCTATTGGTCCTGGCTATAATGACATAGCTATTGGTCCTGGCTATAATGACATAGCTACTGGTCCTGGCTATAATGACATAGCTACTGGTCCTGGCTATAATGACATAGCTACTGGTCCTGGCTATAATGATATAGCTACTGGTCCTGGCTATAATGATATAGTGCTCTGTCCTGTGTAAGAGCCCATTAGTGACAGCAGGCCCTCAGCCTTCTTAGTACACAGCCCCCATTGTACCTCTGGTTAAACACACACACAGAGCCCCCATTGTACCTCTGGTTAAACACACACACAGAGCCCCCATTGTACCTCTGTTTAAATCCCAGATCAGTTGTCTCAGCAACAGCTTCAGCCTCACTGTTGTTCTCCCCACGCGACCCAGCTGGAGTCTACCAGGGAGAATAAAGTGCTGGAGTGGACCAGCTGGAGTCTACCAGGGAGAATAAAGTGCTGGAGTGGACCAGCTGGAGTCTACCAGGGAGAATAAAGTGCTGGAGTGGACCAGCTGGAGTCTACCAGGGAGAATAAAGTGCTGGAGTGGACCAGCTGGAGTCTACCGGGGAGAATAAAGTGATGGGCCAGCAGCATACCACCCTGCATCCCACTGCTGGCTTGCCTCTGAAGCTAAGCAGGGTTGGTCCTGGTCAGTTCCACTGCTGGCTTGCCTCTGAAGCTAACCCTAGCCCTCTACCAGGTAACTTAACCCTAGCCCTCTACAAGGTAACTTAACCCTAGCGCTCTACTAGGTACAAGGTAACTTAACCCTAGCCCACTACAAGGTACCAGGTAACTTAACCCTAACCCTCTACTAGGTACCAGGTAACTTAACCCTAGCCCACTACAAGGTAACTTAACCCTAGCCCTCTACTAGGTACAAGGTAACTTAACCCTAGCCCTCTACAAGGTAACTTAACCCTAGCCCTCTACAAGGTAACTTAACCCTAGCCCTCTACCAGGTAACCTAACCCTAGCCCACTACAAGGTAACTTAACCCTAGCCCTCTACCAGGTAACCTAACCCTAGCCCACTACAAGGTAACTTAACCCTAGCCCTCTACCAGGTAACTTAACCCTAGCCCTCTACCAGGTAACTTAACCCTAGCCCACTACAAGGTAACTTAACCCTAGCCCTCTACTAGGTAACTTAACCCTAGCCCTCTACAAGGTAACTTAACCCTAGCCCTCTACAAGGTAACTTAACCCTAGCGCTCTACTAGGTACCAGGTAACTTAACCCTAGCCCACTACAAGGTACCAGGTAACTTAACCCTAACCCTCTACTAGGTACCAGGTAACTTAACCCTAGCCCACTACAAGGTAACTTAACCCTAGCCCTCTACTAGGTACAAGGTAACTTAACCCTAGCCCTCTACAAGGTAACTTAACCCTAGCCCTGTACAAGGTAACTTAACCCTAACCTCTACTAGGTACCAGGTAACTTAACCCTAACCCTCTATCAGGTACCAGGTAACTTAACCCTAACCCTCTACAAGGTAACTTAACCCTAGCCCTCTACTAGGTAACTTAACCCTAGCCCTCTACTAGGTAACTTAACCCTAGCCCACTACAAGGTAACTTAACCCTAGCCCTCTACAAGGTAACTTAACCCTAGCCCTCTACAAGGTAACTTAACCCTAGCCCTCTACAAGGTAACCTAACCCTAGCCCTCTACAAGGTAACCTAACCCTAGCCCTCTACTAGGTAACCTAACCCTAGCCCTCTACTAGGTAACATAACCCTAACCCTCTACAAGGTAACTTAACCCTAGCCCTGTACAAGGTAACTTAACCCTAACCCTCTACTAGGTACCATGTAACTTAACCCTAACCCTCTACCAGGTACCAGGTAACTTAACCCTAACCCTCTACTAGGTACCAGGTAACTTAACCCTAACCCTCTACCAGGTAACTTAACCCTAACCCTCTACCAGGTAACTTAACCCTAGCCCTCTACCAGGTAACTTAACCCTAGCCCTCTACCAGGTAACTTAACCCTAGCCCACTACAAGGTAACTTAACCCTAGCCCTCTACCAGGTAACCTAACCCTAACCCTCTACCAGGTAACTTAACCCTAGCCCTCTACAAGGTAACTTAACCCTAGCCCACTACAAGGTAACTTAACCCTAGCCCACTACAAGGTAACTTAACCCTAGCCCTCTACAAGGTAACTTAACCCTAGCCCTCTACCAGGTAACTTAACCCTAACCCTCTACTAGGTAACTTAACCCTAGCCCTCTACTAGGTAACCTAACCCTAGCCCTCTACTAGGTAACTTAACCCTAGCCCTCTACCAGGTAACTTAACCCTAGCCCTCTACCAGGTAACTTAACCCTAGCCCTCTACCAGGTAACTTAACCCTAGCCCACTACTAGGTAACTTAACCCTAGCCCTCTACTAGGTAACCTAACCCTAGCCCTCTACTAGGTAACTTAACCCTAGCCCTCTACCAGGTAACTTAACCCTAGCCCTCTACAAGGTAACTTAACCCTAGCCCACTACAAGGTAACTTAACCCTAGCCCACTACAAGGTAACTTAACCCTAGCCCTCTACCAGGTAACTTAACCCTAGCCCTCTACAAGGTAACTTAACCCTAGCCCTCTACAAGGTAACTTAACCCTAGCCCTCTACAAGGTAACTTAACCCTAGCCCTCTACAAGGTAACTTAACCCTAGCCCTGTACAAGGTAACTTAACCCTAACCCTCTACTAGGTACCAGGTAACTTAACCCTAACCCTCTACCAGGTACCAGGTAACTTAACCCTAACCCTCTACTAGGTACCAGGTAACTTAACCCTAACCCTCTACTAGGTACCAGGTAACTTAACCCTAACCCTCTACTAGGTAACTTAACCCTAGCCCTCTACAAGGTAACTTAACCCTAGCCCTCTACTAGGTAACCTAACCCTAGCCCACTACAAGGTAACTTAACCCTAGCCCTCTACCAGGTAACCTAACCCTAGCCCACTACAAGGTAACTTAACACTAGCCCTCTACAAGGTAACTTAACCCTAGCCCTCTACCATGTAACTTAACCCTAACCCTCTACCAGGTAACTTAACCCTAGCCCTCTACTAGGTAACCTAACCCTAGCCCACTACTAGGTAACTTAACCCTAGCCCTCTACTAGGTAACCTAACACTAGCCCTCTACTAGGTAACTTAACCCTAGCCCTCTACTAGGTAACCTAACCCTAGCCCTCTACAAGGTAACTTAACCCTAGCCCTCTACCAGGTAACTTAACCCTAACCCTCTACAAGGTAACTTAACCCTAGCCCTCTACAAGGTAACTTAACCCTAGCCCACTACAAGGTAACTTAACCCTAGCCCTCTACTAGGTACCAGGTAACTTAACCCTAGCCCTCTACAAGGTAACCTAACCCTAGCCCTCTACCAGGTAACCTAACCCTAGCCCTCTACCAGGTAACTTAACCCTAGCCCTCTACAAGGTAACCTAACCCTAGCCCACTACAAGGTAACCTAACCCTAGCCCTCTACAAGGTAACCTAACCCTAGCCCTCTACCAGGTAACTTAACCCTAGCCCTCTACCAGGTAACTTAACCCTAGCCCTCTACCAGGTAACTTAACCCTAGCCCTCTACCAGGTAACTTAACCCTAGCCCTCTACAAGGTAACTTAACCCTAGCCCTCTACAAGGTAACTTAACCCTAACCCTCTACTAGGTACCAGGTAACTTAACCCTAGCCCTCTACAAGGTAACTTAACCCTAACCCTCTACAAGGTAACTTAACCCTAGCCCTCTACAAGGTAACTTAACCCAAGCCCACTACAAGGTAACTTAACCCTAGCCCTCTACAAGGTAACTTAACCCTAGCCCTCTACTAGGTACCAGGTAACTTAACCCTAGCCCACTACTAGTTACCAGGTAACTTAACCCTAACCCTCTACCAGGTAACTTAACCCTAGCCCTCTACTAGGTACCAGGTAACTTAACCCTAGCCCACTACTAGATACCAGGTAACTTAACCCTAACCCTCTACAAGTTAACTTAACCCTAGCCCACTACAAGGTAACTTAACCCTAGCCCTCTACTAGGTACCAGGTAACTTAACCCTAACCCACTACTAGTTACCATTTAACTTAACCCTAGCCCTCTACAAGGTAACTTAACCCTAGCCCTCTACTAGGTACCAGGTAACTTAACCCTAGCCCACTACAAGGTAACTTAACCCTAACCCTCTACTAGGTACCAGGTAACTTAACCCTAACCCTCTACTAGGTACCAGGTAACTTAACCCTAGCCCACTACAAGGTAACTTAACCCTAGCCCTCTACTAGGTACAAGGTAACTTAACCCTAGCCCTCTACTAGGTACCAGGTAACTTAACCCTAGCCCACTACTAGTTACCAGGTAACTTAACCCTAACCCACTACTAGTTACCAGGTAACTTAACCCTAACCCTCTACTAGTTACCAGGTAACTTAACCCTAGCCCACTACTAGTTACCAGGTAAGTTTACCTTAGCCCTTTACCAGGTAACTTAACCCTAGCCCTCTACAAGGTAACTTAACCCTAACCCACTACTAGGTACCAGGTAACTTAACCCTAACCCTCTACTAGTTACCAGGTAACTTAACCCTAACCTACTACTAGTTACCAGGTAACTTAGCCCTAGCCCACTACTAGGTACCAGGTAACTTAACCCTCTACTAGTTACCAGGTAAGTTAACCCTCTACTAGGTACCAGGTAACTTAACCCTATCCCACTACTAGCTACCAGGTAACTTAACCCTAACCCACTACTAGTTACCAGGTAACTTAACCCTAACCCTCTACTAGTTACCAGGTAAGTTTACCTTAGCCCTTTACCAGGTAACTTAACCCTCTACTAGGTACCAGGTAACTTAACCCTAGCCCACTACTAGTTACCAGGTAACTTAACCCTAACCCACTACTAGGTACCAGGTAACTTAACCCTAACCCAGTACTAGGTACCAGGTAACTTAACCCTAACCCACTACTAGTTACCAGGTAACTTAAACCTAACCCACTACTAGTTAAAAGGTAACTTAACCCTAGCCCTCTACAAGGTAACTTAACCCTAACCCTCTACAAGGTACCTTAACCCTAGCCCACTACAAGGTAACTTAACCCTAGCCCACTACAAGGTAACTTAACCCTAGCCCTCTACCAGGTAATTTAACCCTAGCCCACTACAAGGTAACTTAACCCTAGCCCTCTACCAATTTAACGTAACCCTAGCCCACTACAAGGTAACGTTACTCTAACACTCTACAAGGTAACTTAACCCTAGCCCTCTACCAGGTAACTTAACCCTAGCCCTCTACTAGGTAACTTAACCCTAGCCCTCTACTAGTTACCAGGTAACTTAACCCTAACCCTCTACAAGGTAACTTAACCCTAGCCCACTACAAGGTAACTTAACCCTAGCCCTCTACAAGGTAACTTAACACTAGCCCTCTACTAGGTACCAGGTGACTTAACCCTAGCCCTCTAAAAGGTAACTTAACCCTAGCCCTCTACTAGGTACCAGGTAACTTAACCCTAGCCCTCTACAAGGTACCAGGTAACTTAACCCTAACCCTCTACTAGGTACCAGGTAACTTAACCCTAGCCCACTACAAGGTAACTTAACCCTAACCCTCTACTAGGTACCAGGTAACTTAACCCTAACCCACTACTAGGTACCAGGTAACTTAACCCTAGCCCACTACAAGGTAACTTAACCCTAACCCTCTACCAGGTAACTTAACCCTAACCCTCTACTAGGTACCAGGTAACTTAACCCTAGCCCACTACCAGGTAACTTAACCCTAACCCTCTACCAGGTAACTTAACCCTCTACTAGGTACCAGGTAACTTAACCCTAGCCCACTACTAGTTACCAGGTAACTTAACCCTAACCCACTACTAGGTACCAGGTAACTTAACCCTAACCCACTACTAGGTACCAGGTAACTTAACCCTAACCCACTACTAGTTACCAGGTAACTTAACCCTAACCCTCTACTAGTTACCAGGTAACTTAACCCTAGCCCACTACTAGTTACCAGGTAAGTTTACCTTAGCCCTTTACCAGGTAACTTAACCCTAGCCCTCTACAAGGTAACTTAACCCTAACCCACTACTAGGTACCAGGTAACTTAACCCTAACCCTCTACTAGTTACCAGGTAACTTAACCCTAACCCACTACTAGTTACCAGGTAACTTAACCCTAGCCCACTACTAGGTACCAGGAAACTTAACCCTCTACTAGTTACCAGGTAAGTTAACCCTCTACTAGGTACCAGGTAACTTAACCCTAGCCCACTACTAGCTACCAGGTAACTTAACCCTAACCCACTACTAGTTACCAGGTAACTTAACCCTAACCCTCTACTAGTTACCAGGTAAGTTTACCTTAGCCCTTTACCAGGTAACTTAACCCTCTACTAGGTACCAGGTAACTTAACCCTAGCCCACTACTAGTTACCAGGTAACTTAACCCTAACCCACTGCTAGGTACCAGGTAACTTAACCCTAACCCACTACTAGGTACCAGGTAACTTAACCCTAACCCTCTACTAGTTACCAGGTACGTTTACCTTAGCCCTTTACCAGGTAACTTAACCCTAGCCCTCTACTAGTTAGCAGGTAACTTAACCCTAACCCACTACTAGGTACCAGGTAACTTAACCCTAGCCCACTACTAGGTACCAGGTAACTTAACTCTAACCCTCTACTTGGTACCAGGTAACTTAACCCTAACCCACTACTAGGTAACTCTAACCCTCTACTTGGTACCAGGTAAGTTTACCTTAGCCCTTTACCAGGTAACTTAACCCTAACCCACTACTAGGTACCAGGTAATTTAACCCTCTACTAGTTACCAGGTAATTTAACCCTAACCCTCTACTAGTTACCAGGTAACTTAACCCTAACCCTCTACTAGTTACCAGGTAAGTTTACCTTAGCCCTTTACCAGGTAACTTAACCCTCTACTAGGTACCAGGTAACTTAACCCTAGCCCACTACTAGTTACCAGGTAACTTAACCCTAACCCACTACTAGGTACCAGGTAACTTAACCCTAACCCAGTACTAGGTACCAGGTAACTTAACCCTAACCCACTACTAGTTACCAGGTAACTTAAACCTAACCCACTACTAGTTAAAAGGTAACTTAACCCTAGCCCTCTACAAGGTAACTTAACCCTAACCCTCTACAAGGTACCTTAACCCTAGCCCACTACAAGGTAACTTAACCCTAGCCCACTACAAGGTAACTTAACCCTAGCCCTCTACCAGGTAATTTAACCCTAGCCCACTACAAGGTAACTTAACCCTAGCCCTCTACCAATTTAACGTAACCCTAGCCCACTACAAGGTAACGTTACTCTAACACTCTACAAGGTAACTTAACCCTAGCCCTCTACCAGGTAACTTAACCCTAGCCCTCTACTAGGTAACTTAACCCTAGCCCTCTACTAGTTACCAGGTAACTTAACCCTAACCCTCTACAAGGTAACTTAACCCTAGCCCACTACAAGGTAACTTAACCCTAGCCCTCTACAAGGTAACTTAACACTAGCCCTCTACTAGGTACCAGGTGACTTAACCCTAGCCCTCTAAAAGGTAACTTAACCCTAGCCCTCTACTAGGTACCAGGTAACTTAACCCTAGCCCTCTACAAGGTACCAGGTAACTTAACCCTAACCCTCTACTAGGTACCAGGTAACTTAACCCTAGCCCACTACAAGGTAACTTAACCCTAACCCTCTACTAGGTACCAGGTAACTTAACCCTAACCCACTACTAGGTACCAGGTAACTTAACCCTAGCCCACTACAAGGTAACTTAACCCTAACCCTCTACCAGGTAACTTAACCCTAACCCTCTACTAGGTACCAGGTAACTTAACCCTAGCCCACTACCAGGTAACTTAACCCTAACCCTCTACCAGGTAACTTAACCCTCTACTAGGTACCAGGTAACTTAACCCTAGCCCACTACTAGTTACCAGGTAACTTAACCCTAACCCACTACTAGGTACCAGGTAACTTAACCCTAACCCACTACTAGGTACCAGGTAACTTAACCCTAACCCACTACTAGTTACCAGGTAACTTAACCCTAACCCTCTACTAGTTACCAGGTAACTTAACCCTAGCCCACTACTAGTTACCAGGTAAGTTTACCTTAGCCCTTTACCAGGTAACTTAACCCTAGCCCTCTACAAGGTAACTTAACCCTAACCCACTACTAGGTACCAGGTAACTTAACCCTAACCCTCTACTAGTTACCAGGTAACTTAACCCTAACCCACTACTAGTTACCAGGTAACTTAACCCTAGCCCACTACTAGGTACCAGGTAACTTAACCCTCTACTAGTTACCAGGTAAGTTAACCCTCTACTAGGTACCAGGTAACTTAACCCTAGCCCACTACTAGCTACCAGGTAACTTAACCCTAACCCACTACTAGTTACCAGGTAACTTAACCCTAACCCTCTACTAGTTACCAGGTAAGTTTACCTTAGCCCTTTACCAGGTAACTTAACCCTCTACTAGGTACCAGGTAACTTAACCCTAGCCCACTACTAGTTACCAGGTAACTTAACCCTAACCCACTGCTAGGTACCAGGTAACTTAACCCTAACCCACTACTAGGTACCAGGTAACTTAACCCTAACCCTCTACTAGTTACCAGGTACGTTTACCTTAGCCCTTTACCAGGTAACTTAACCCTAGCCCTCTACTAGTTAGCAGGTAACTTAACCCTAACCCACTACTAGGTACCAGGTAACTTAACCCTAGCCCACTACTAGGTACCAGGTAACTTAACTCTAACCCTCTACTTGGTACCAGGTAACTTAACCCTAACCCACTACTAGGTAACTCTAACCCTCTACTTGGTACCAGGTAAGTTTACCTTAGCCCTTTACCAGGTAACTTAACCCTAACCCACTACTAGGTACCAGGTAATTTAACCCTCTACTAGTTACCAGGTAATTTAACCCTAACCCTCTACTAGTTACCAGGTAACTTAACCCTAACCCTCTACTTGGTACCAGGTAACTTAACCCACTACTAGTTACCAGGTAACTTAACCCTAATCCTCTACTATTTACCAGGTAACCTAACCCTCTACTTGTTACCAGGTAACCTAACCCTAGCCCACTACTAGTTACCAGGTAACCTAACCCTAGCCCACTACTAGTTACCAGGTAACTTAACCCTAGCCCACTACTAGTTACCAGGTAACCTAACCCTAGCCCACTACTAGGTACCAGGTAACTTAACCCTCTACTAGTTACCAGGTAACTTAACCCTAGCCCACTACTAGTTACCAGGTAACTTAACCCTAACCCTCTACTAGTTACCAGGTAACTTAACCCTAACCCTCTACTAGGTACCAGGTAACTTAACCCTAACCCTCTACTAGGTAACGGGTAACTTAACCCTAACCCTCTACTAGGTAACGGGTAACTTAACCCTAACCCTCTAC
Source organism: Salmo salar (assembly GCF_965601325.2). Taxonomy (NCBI): domain Eukaryota; kingdom Metazoa; phylum Chordata; class Actinopteri; order Salmoniformes; family Salmonidae; genus Salmo; species Salmo salar. Next base: position 108,083,171 of record NC_138304.1, read on the forward strand.
TAGGTAACGGGTAACTTTATCCAACTCTGAATTTAACTAGGGATAACTTGTACCACAAAAGGAGCTCACCTTTTAGCAAGATAATTATATATTGCATCGAATCCTTTGGATCAGGCTTGTTCGGGGGCATGCTAATTGAGGCCTAACTCCACTTATCCTGTCTGAGCTGTGAGTTGAAGACCGATAAAATCTGATTCCCTCCCTCTCACAAACTCCAAGATTGCGTCATCATTCCCTTCATTTGAGGAAGAAGACTGATTAAATACTTTATTAATCAAATGTTTGTTTTTTGTGTTAGTAATATTAAAATACCTATGATATTCCACATTTAGTAATAACAGAATGCACTACGATCAGAACGCATTACAAACTTCATGCACAATAAGGACGCTATTCAATCCACGTCACAGAAGTTCAGCTTCACAGTGTGATTCAAATTGAAGCCTTCTACAATTTCCGTAGCTCCGAGATTTTTTTGTTGTTGAATTAATGTCATTGCAAAATCCCCATAAAAATATGTCTGTTTAAGATATCTGATATCCGTCTGAATCCACCACATCCGCCGATATCTCCCTTTCGCATCTGTGGTAAAAGGTGGCATAGCTGGAGCGATGTTAGTCAGACCATAAAACATCCCGAAAATTGTTCTTCTCATGAAAACGTCTCAAATAGTCTGAACTCTATGGAAACACGATGGCGTTCTATGGAAACACGATGGCGTTCTATGGAAACACGATGGCGTTCTATGGGAACACGATGGCGTTCTATGGAAACACGATGGCGTTCTATGGGAACACGATGGCTTTCTATGGGAACACGATGGCGTTCTATGGGAACACGATGGCGTTCTATGGGAACACGATGGCGTTCTATGGAAACACGATGGCGTTCTATGGAAACACGATGGCGTTCTATGGGAACACGATGGCGTTCTATGGGAACACGATGGCGTTCGGAGCTACGGGCTCAAGTTATCCTGTCTCTCGACCGTCCGTAAAGGTTTCTCCGAATCCTGTGAAGCGTGGGAGTGGGCGGATTTCCTCGTACTTCTCGCCAGCGGTAATTCTGGGAATCCTGTGAAGCGCGGGAGTCGGTAGTGATTCTGGGAACGCTCCATGGTAAGAAATGTGACCGTTCCTGGTGCAAAAACAATGTCTTATCCCGAAGCTCGAGTAAACTACATTACCAAGCTGCTCCTGAATGCACTACATCAGGACCAGTAGTGTAAAATACTGAAGTAAAAATATATGAAAGTATTAAAGTAGTACTTAAGTCGTTTTATAGGGTATCTGAACTTTTCTTTACTATTTATATTTTCGACAACTTTTACTTCACTATGTTCCTAAAGAAAATAAATGTACTTTTTACTCCATACATTTTCCCTGACAACCAAAAAGTATTTGTTACATTTTGAATGCTTAGCAGGACAGGAAAATGACCTAATTCGCACACTTATCAAGAAAATATCTAAATGTGTAGATGATGTCTGAGTGATGGAGCATACCCCTTGCTATCTATAAATAAATAAAAAACAAGAAAATTATTCCATCTGATTTGCTTTATACAATGAATTTGAAATGATTTATACTTTTACTTTTGATACTTAAGTATATTTAAAACCAACTACTATTAGACTTTTACTCAAGTAGGATTTAAGTGGGTGACTCACTTTTGCTTGAGTCATTTTCTATTAAGGAATCTTTAGTTGAACTCAAGTATGACAATTGGGGTCTTTTTTCCACCACTGGTCAGGCCATGGAAATCGATTCTATCCTAGTCCATGTGGGTTTTAATGACATTATGAAGGGCAGCTCTGAACAGTTGAAACTGGATTTTAAAAATAACTTATTGACTCTCTGCTAGACACTAACAAAAACAACATCCTATCTGGCCCTGTGCCGTCTCTGAATCGTGGCATTAAATAGGATTCTTTCTCTTCACAACTGGCCATGTGATTATTGCAGCTCAATAGGTGTAACCCAGTGCCGGTCTTTCCTGTATTTTCTTTCATTCTTGGCATAGTGCTGAGCACCTGTACAGTGCCAAAATACAAAAAGAAAACCAGCCATCTCAGGGACACCGACGTTTTGCTTCCAAACTAAACACCTTCTTTGCCCGCTTTGAGGATAACACAGTGCCACCGATGCAGCCAAGGACTGCCCCCCCCCCCCCCCCTCTCTCCTTCTCCATGGCCGATTTGAGTAAGACACTTAAATATCTTAACCCTTGCAAGGCTGCCGGCCCAGACGGCATCCCTAGCCGCGTCCTCAGAGCATGAGCAGACCATATTCAATCTCTCCCTATCCCAGTCTGTTGTCCCCACATGCTTCAAGATGGCCACCATTGTTCATGTACCCAAGAAGGCAAAGGTAACTGAACTAAATGACTATCGTCCAGCAGCACTCACTTCTGTCATCATGAAGTGCTTTGAGAGGCTAGTCAAGGATCATATCACCTCCACCTTACCGGCCACCCTAGAACCACTTCAATTTGCATACTGCCTCAATAGGTCCATAGATGATGCAATCGCCATGACACTGCCCTGTCCCGTCTGAAAAAGAGGAATACCTATGTAAGAATGCTGTTCATTGAGTACAGCTCAGCATTCAACACCATAGTACCCTCCAAGCTCATTATTAAGCTGGAGGCCCTGGGTCTCAACCCCGCCCTGTGCAACTGGGTCCTGGACTTTCTGACGGGCTGCCCCCAGGTGGTGAAGGTAGGAAACATCTCCACTTTGCTGATCCTCAGCACTGGGACCCCAAGGGTGCGTTCTCAGCCCCCTCCTGTACTCCCTGTTCACCCATGACTGCGTGTCCATGCACGCCACCAACTCAATCATCAAGTTTGCAGACGACACAACAGTAGTGGGATTGATTACCAACAACGACGAGACGGCCTACAGGGAGGAGGTGAGGGCCCTCGGAGTGTGGTGTCAGGAAAACAACCTCTCACTCAACATCAACCAAACAAAGGAGATGATCCTGATGTTACAGGAAGGCCAAAAAGATCATCAAGGACAACAACCACCCGAGCCACTGCCTGTTCACCCCGCTATCATCCAGAAGGCGAGGTCAGTACAGGTGCATCAAAGCTGGGAACGAGAGACTGAAAAACAGCTTCTATCTCAAGGCCATCAGACTGTTAAACAGCCATCACTAACTCAGAGAGGCTGCTGCCCACATACAGACTTGAAATCATTGGCCACTTTAATAAATGGATCACTAGTCACTTTAAAGATGGTTTAATAATGTTTACATATCTTACATTACTCATCGCATATTTATATAGTGTATTTTATACCGTCTGGTCCATCTTGCCTATGCCACTCAGTCATTACTCATGTCATATATTTATATGTATATATTCTTATTCCATTCCTTTACTTAGATGTGTGTGTATTAGGTATTTATTGTGAAATTGTTAGATATTACTTGTTAGATACTGCTGCACTGTCGGAACTAGAAGCACGAGCATTTCACTACACTCACAATAACATCTGCTAACCATGTGTATGTGAACAATACAATTTTATTTGATTTGAGACATAGAGCTGAGACATTGAGCTGAGGCATAGAGCTGAGACATAGAGCTGAGACATAGAGCTGAGGCATAGCCCTGAGGCATAGAGCTGAGACATAGTTCTGAGGCATAGAGCTGAGACATAGAGCTGAGACATAGAGCTGAGACATAGAACTGAGACATAGAACTGAGACATAGGTCTGAGGCATAGCCCTGAGGCTTAAGCACTTGGTCCAAATAAGCCTCTGTAAAGTCACACCTCATGTAATATTATTCAGTCATTCTTAATGGACACTGAGGAATTCAGGAAAGAGTACAGAGCTGTGGGTTGGCAGCGCACTACATTGATGAGGGACAGTATCTGACAGACCAACCAACATGTCCTCTATGCTTATTGTTATTGTTCAACATATGGTTATTTTGACATTTGATTATTGTTGTTACTGTTGTCCCGCTGACAGTATTGATTAATATTATTATTACATTGTTTTCTCATGCCAATAAAGCAAATGAGAGAGAGAGAGAGAGAGAGAGAGAGAGAGAGGAGAGAGAGAGAGAGAGAGACACACAGAGACACACAGAGACACACAGAGGAGGGAGAGCGAGAGAGAGAGAGAGAGAGAGAGGTTACAGAGAGCTGGTAGTCCCATCCACCAAACTACCAGGTGTGAAACAGAGAAGGGACTCAGGGGGTATGCTAATTTGCTATAGAGCAGATCTAACCCACTCTATTAAATTAGTCAAAACAGGAACATTTTACATTTGGCTAGAAATTAATAAGGAAATGATCTTAACAGAGAACAATGTTCTCCTGTGTGCTACCTATATCCCCCCACTAGAATCCCCATACTTTAATGAAGACAGCTTCTCCATCCTACCTATATCCCCCCACTAGAATATCCATACTTTAATGAAGACAGCTTCTCCATCCTACCTATATCCCCCCACTAGAATCCCCAGCTTCTCCATCCCACCTATATCCCCCCCACTAGAATATCCATACTTTAATGAAGACAGCTTCTCCATCCTACCTATATCCCCCCACTAGAATCCCCATACTTTAATGAAGACAGCTTCTCCATCCTACCTATATCCCCCCACTAGAATCCCCATACTTTAATGAAGACAGCTTCTCCATCCTACCTATATCCCCCCACTAGAATCCCCATACTTTAATGAAGACAGCTTCTCCATCCTACCTATATCCCCCCACTAGAATCCCCATACTTTAATGAAGACAGCTTCTCCATCCTACCTATATCCCTCCACTAGAATCCCCATACTTTAATGAAGACAGCTTCTCCATCCTACCTATATCCCCCCACTAGAATCCCCATACTTTAATGAAGACAGCTTCTCCATCCTACCTATATCCCCCCACTAGAATCCCCATACTTTAATGAAGACAGCTTCTCCATCCTACCTATATCCCCCCACTAGAATCCCCAGCTTCTCCATCCTACCTATATCCCCCCACTAGAAACCCCATACTTTAATGATGACAGCTTCTCCATCCTGGAGGGGGAAATCAATCATTTCCAGGCCCAAGGACATGTACTAGTCTGTGGCAACCTAAATGCCAGAACTGGACAAGAACCTGACACCCTCGGCACACAGGGGGACAAACACCTACCTGGAGGTGACAGCATTCCCTCCCCCATATATTCCCCCCTAGACACAACTATGACAACATAACCAACAATAACGGGTCACAACTCCTGCAGCTTTGTCTCACGTTGGGTATGTACATAGTCAGTGGTAGGCTTAGAGGAGATTCTTATGGTAGGTACACCTACAGCTCATCTCTTGGCTGTAGTACTGTAGACTACTTTATCACTGACCTCAACCCAGAGTCTCTCAGAGCGTTCACAGTCAGTCCACTGACACCCCTATCAGATCACAGCAAAATCACAGTCTACTTGAACAGAGCAATACTCAATCATGAGGCATCAAAGCCAAAGGAACTGAATAATATTAAGAAATGCTACAGATGGATGGAAAGTAGTGTGGAAACCGACCAAAAAACAATTAGGCAACAACAAATTCAATCCCTTTTAGACAACTTCATGGACAAAACGTTCCCCTGTAATAGCGAAGGTGTAAACTTGGCAGTGGAAAATCTTAACAGTATATTTGACCTCTCAGCTTCCCTAGCAAATCTACAAATCTCAAAAAGAAAATGAAGAACAATGACAAAAGGTTTCAGAAATTCTTCATCAAACCAAAGAAAGAAATTGAGAAACCTGTCCAACCAAAAACAAAGAGACCCAGAAAACCTGAGTCGTTGCCTTCACTACGGTGATTCACTAAAACAATACAGAAATACACTACGGGAAAAGAAGGAACAGCACATCAGAAATCAGCTCTATGTAATTGAAGAATCCATAGAATCTAACCACTTCTGGGAAAATTGGAAAGCACTAACCTCTCTAGGGTAGGGGGCAGGATTTTCACATCCGGATATAAAACGTACCCGATTAAATCTGGTTATTACTACTGCCCAGAAACTAGAATATGCATATAATTGTTTGATTTGGATAGAAAACACCCTAAAGTTTCTAAAACTGTTTGAATGGTGTCTGTGGGAATAACAGAACTCATATGGCAGGCCAAAACCTGAGAAGATTCTGTACAGGAAGTGCCCTCTCTGACCATTTCTTGGCCTTCTATACCCTCTTTATCGAAAACAGAGGATCTCTGCTGTAACGTGACACTTCCTACGGCTCCCATAGGCTCTCAGAAGGCGCCAGAACGTTGAATGATGACTCTGCAGTCTCTGGCTGAAAAACAGTAGCGCATTTGGATAGTGGTCGATCTGAGAACAATGAGACGGGTTCGCGGGTGCACGTGAAGAGTCCATTTTACATTTTCAGTCTTTGAACGAAAAAGACGTCGCCCGGTCGGAATATTATCGCTATTTTACGAGAAAAATCGCATAAAAATTGATTTTAAACAGCGTTTGACATGCTTCGAAGTACGGTAATGGAATATTTTGGAATTTTTTGTCACGACATGCGTCCGCGCGTCACCGTTCAGATAGTGTCTTGAACGCAAGAACAAAACAGAGGATATTTGAACATAACTATGGATTATTTTGAACCAAAACAACATTTGTGGATGAAGTAGAAGTCCTGGGAGTGCATTCTGATGAAGAACAGCAAAGGTAATCCAATTTTTCTTATAGTAATTCTGAGTTTAGTGAATGCCAAACTTGGTGGGTGTCAAATTAGCTAGCCCGTGATGGCGAGCTATCTACTCAGAATATTGCAAAATGTGCTTTTGCCGAAAAGCTATTTTAAAATCTGACACCGCGATTGCATAAAGGAGGTCTGTATCTATAATTCTTAAAATAATTGTTACGTTTTTTGTGAACGTTATCGTGAGTAATTTAGTAAATTCACCGGAAGTTTTCGGTATGTTTGCTAGTTCTGAACGTCACATGCTAATGTATAAAGCTGGTTTTTCATATAAATATGAACTTGATTGAACAAAACATGCATGTATTGTATAACATAATGTCCTAGGAGTGTCATCTGATGAAGATCAAAGGTTAGTGCTGCATTTAGCTGTGGTTTTGGTTTTTGTGACATTATATGCTAGCTTGAAAAATGGGTGTGTAATTATTTCTGGCTGGGTACTCTCCTGACATAATCTAATGTTTTGCTTTCGTTGTAAAGCCTTTTTGAAATTGGACAATGTGGTTAGATAAAGGAGCGTCTTGTCTTTAAAATGGTGTAAAATAGTCATATGTTTGAGAAATTGAAGTAATAGCATTTTTAAGGAATTTGAATATCGCGCCACTCGATTCCACTGGCTGTTGACTAGGTGGGACGATTTCGTCCCACATACCCTAGAGAGGCTAAACAAACAACAACACGAAGAATTATCTATCCAAAAAGGAGATGTATGGATAAACCACTTCTCCAATCTTTTTGGCTCTATACCAAAGAACAAACAGCAAAAACATATATTTGATCGAATACAAATCTTAGAATCAACTATTAAAAAGATACTACCAGAACCCACTGGATTCTACAATTAACTATTAAAGAGACTACCAGGACCAACTGGATTCTACAATTACCTATTAAAGAGACTACCAGGACCAACTGGATTCTACAATTACCTTGAATGAACTACAGGACAAAATAAAAACCGTCCAACCCAAATTACAACTGGTTATACTAAAACTCTTTAACATCATCCTTAGCTCTGGCATCTTCCCCAATATTTGGAACCAAGGACTGATCACCCCAATCCACAAAAGTGGAGACAAATTTGACCCCAATAACTACCGTGGGATATGCATCAACAGCAACCTTGGGAAAATCCTCTGCATTATCATTAACAGCAGACTCGTACGTTTCCTCAGTGAGAAAACTATGTACTGAGCAAATGTCAAATTGGCTTTTTACCAAATTATCATATGACAGACCATGTGTTCACTCTGCACACCCTAATTGACAAACAAACAAACCAAAACAAAGGCAAAGTCTTCTCATGCTTTGTTGATTTCAAAAAATCCTTCAACTCAATTTGGCATGAGGGTCTGCTATACAAATTGATGGAAGGTGGTGTTGGGATAAAAATATGCAACATTATAAAATCCATGTACACAAACAACAAGTGTGTTGTTAAAATTGGCAAAAAACACAAATTTCTTCCCACAGGGCCGTGGGGTGAGACAGGGATGCAGCTTAAGCCCCACCCTCTTCAACATATAAATCAATGAATTGGCGAGGGCACTAGAACAGTCTGCAGCACCCGGCCTCACCCTACTATAATCTGAAGTCAAACGTCAACTGTTTGCTGACGATCTGGTGCTTCTGTCACCAACCAAGGAGGGCCTACAGCAGCACCTAGATCTTCTGCACAGATTCTGCCAGACCTGGGCCCTGACAGACCTGGGCCCTGACAGTAAATCTCAGTAAGACCAAAATAATGGTGTTCCAAAAAAGGTCCAGTCGCCAGGACCACAAATACAAATTCCATTTAGACACCGTTGCTCTAGAGCACACAACAAACTATACATACCTTAGCCTAAACATTAGCGCCACAGGTAACTTCCACAAAGATGTGAACGATCTGAGAGACAAGGCAAGAAGGGCATTTTATGCCATTAAAAGGAACATAAAATTCGACATACCAATTAGGATCTGGCTAAAAATACTTGAATCAGTTATAGAACCCATTGCCCTTCATGGTTGTAAGGTCTGGGGTCCGCTCACCAACCAAGAATTCACAAAATGGGACAAACTGTCACACCCTGATCAGTTTCCTCGTTATTGTCTCCACCCCCTACAGGTGTTGCTTATTTCCCCCAGTGTATTTATCCCCGTGTTTCCTGTCTCTCTGTACCAGTGTATTTATCCCTGTGTTTCCTGTCTCTCTGTACCAGTGTATTTATCCCTGTGTTTCCTGTCTCTCTGTACCAGTGTATATATCCCTGTGTTTCCTGTCTCTCTGTGCCAGTTCTTGTATGTTTCCAAGTCAACCAGTGTTTTTCCCATTTTCCTGATTTTTGTATTCTCCTTTTTTCTAGTCCTCCCGGTTTTGACCCTTGCCTGTTTCTGGACTTTGTACCTGCCTGCCTGACTATTCTGCCTGCCTTGACCACGAGCCTGTCTGCCACTCTGTACCTCCTGGACTCTGATCTGGTTTTGACCTTTTTGCATGTCCACGACCATTCTCTTGCCTACCCCTTTGATTTATTAAACATTGTAAGACTCCAACCATCTGCCTCCTGTGTGTGCATTTGGGTCTCGCCTTGATACAAATACCAAATTGAGACTCTGAATGCAGAATTCTGCAAAAATATCCTCCGTGTACAACGTAAAACACCAAATAATGCAGAGCAGAATTAGGCCGATACCCGCTAATTATCAAAATCCAGAAAAGAGCCATTCAATTCTACAACCACCTGAAAGGAAACGATTCACAAACCTTCCATAACAAAGCCATCACCTACAGAGAGATGAACCTGGAGAAGAGTCCCCTAAGCAAGCTGGTCCTGGGGCTCTGTTCACAAACACAAACAGACCCCACAGAGCCCCAGGACAGCAACACAATTAGACCCAACCAAATCATGAGAAAACAAAAAGAGAATTACTTGACACACTGGAAAGTATTAACAAAACAACAGAGCAAACTAGAATGTTATTTGTCCCTAAACAGAGAGTACACAGTGGCAGAATACCTGACCACTGTGACTGACCCAAAATTGAGGAAAGCTTTGACTATGTAAAGACTCAGTGAGTATAGCCTTGCAATTGAGAAAGGCCGCCGTAGGCAGACCTGGCTCTAGAGAAGACAGGCTGTGTGCACACTGCCCACAAAATGAGGTGGAAACTGAGCTGCACTTCCTAACCTCCTGCCAAATGTATGACCATATTAGAGACACATATTTCCTCAGATTACACAGATCCACAAAGAACTGGAAAACAAACCCGATTTAAACTCCCATATCTACAGGGTGAAATATCAGTGTGCCATCACAGCATTAAGATTTGTGACCTGTTGCCACAAGAAAAGGTCAACCAGTGAAGAACAAACACCATTGTAAATACAACCCATATTTATGCTTATTTATTTTCCCTTTTGTACTTTAACCAATTCGGAAGTTTACATACACTTAGGTTGGAGTCATTAAAACTTTTTTTTCAACCACTCCACAAATTTCTTGTTAACAAACTATAGTTTTGGCAAGTCGGTTAGGACATCTACTTTGTGCATTACACAAGTCATTTTTCCAACAATTGTTTACAGACAGATTATTTCACTTATAATTCATTCTATCACAATTCCAGTGGGTCAGAAGTTTACATACACTAAGTTGACTGTGCCTTTAAACAGCTTGGAAAATTCCATAAAATGATATCATGGCTTTAGAAGCTTCTGACAGGCTAATTGACATAATTTGAGTCAATTGGAGGTGTACCTGTGGATGTATTTCAAGGCCTACCTTCAAACTCAGTGCCTCTTTGCTTGACATCATAGGAAAATCAAAAGAAATCAGCCAAGACCTCAGAAATTTTTTTTTAGAACTCCACAAGTCTGGTTCATCCTTGGGAGCAATTTCCAAACGCCTGAAGGTACCACGTTCATCTGTACAAACAATAGTACGCAAGTATAAACACCATGGGACCAAGCAGCCGTCATACCGCTCAGGAAGGAGACGCGTTCTGTCTCCTAGAGATGAACGTACTTTGGTGCGAAAAGTGCAAATCAATCCCTGAACAACAGCAAAGGACCTTGTGAAGATGCTGGCGGAAACAGGTACAAAAGTATCTATATCCACAGTAAAACGAGTCCTATATCGACATAACCTGAAAGGCTGCTCAGCAAGGAAGAAGCCACTGCTCCAAAACCGCCATAAAAAAGCCAGACTACGGTTTGCAACTGCACATGGGGACAAAGATCGTACTTTTTGGAGAAATGTCCTCTGGTCTGTTGAAACAAAAATAGAACTGTTTGCAAGCTGAAGAACACCATCCCAACCGTGAAGCACGGGGGTGGCAGCATCATGTTGTGGGGGTGCTTTGCTGCAGGAGGGACTGGTGCACTTCACAAAATAGATGGCATCATGAGGAGGAAAATTATGTGGATGTATTCGGCCATCGCTCATCCATATATTTATATGTACATATTCTTATTCATTCCTTTACACTTGTGTGTATAAGGTAGTTGTGAAATTGTTAGATTACTTGTTAGATATGACTGCATGGTCGTAATTAGAAGCACAAGCATTTCGCTACACTCGCATTAACACCTGCTAAACATGTGTATGTGACCAATACAATTTGATTTGAAGCAACATCTCAAGACAACAGTCAGGAAGTTAAAGCTTGGTTGCAAATGGGTCTTCCAAATGGACAATGACCCCAAGCATACTTCCGAAGTTGTGGCGAAATGGCTTAAGGACAACAAAGTCAAGGTATTGGAGTGGCCATCACAAAGCCCTGACCTCAATCCTATTGGAAATTTGTGGACAGAACTGAAAAAGCGTGTGCGAGCAAGGAGGCCTACAAACCTGACTCAGTTACACCAACTCTGTCAGGAGGAATGGGCCAAAATTCACCCAACTTATTGTAGGAAGCTTGTGGAAGGCTACCCAAAACGTTTGACCCAGGTTTAACAATTTAAAGGCAATGCTACCAAATACATATTGAGTGTATGTAAACTTCTGACCCACTGGGAATGTGATGAAAGAAATAAAAGCTGAAATAAATCATTCTCTCTACTATTATTCTGACATTTCACATTCTTAAAATAAAGTGGTGATCCTAACTGACCTAAGACAGGGAATTTGGCTAAGGTGTATGTAAACTTCCCAGTTCAACTGTGTATATATAATATGACATTTGAAATGTTTTCGTTCTTTTGGAACTTCTGCGAGTTTAATGTTTACTGTTCCTTTCACTTTTGTATATTATCTGCTTCACTTGCTTTGGCAATGTTAACATATGTTTCCCATGCCAATAAAGCCCCTTGGAGGGAGAGGGGAAGGGAGAGAGAGACTGTGTTTTGTTCCCTACGTCCTGACCAGACAGAAGCATCTATCAGGGACTTGGGGGTGTGTGCACACACACACACACACGCACACACACACACACACACACAGATAAATTCTTGTATATAAGTAATCGGTGTAATTAAAGTATCATAGCATTGTTACCTGTTGCTATTGTATCCCAGTTTGGACTAGAATGACAAGCACACATGATAACTGGATGGAATCAGGGGTGGAAATGGGGGGACCCAGGGGAACTGGGTGCCGGGAGTGAAATCATTTTGTCATGTGAAAATTAGAATTTTAATGTAAATGTAAGGATTTTCCATATTTGAGTTTCAGAGTGACTTCTTTCAATTACCACAATGTAAACTTTGCTTTTTTATAGTCTTCACCATGCGCTTGCAGCACCAATTACTCCAAATTTTAATACATAAAAGTCCAAATTCAGCTGAGTCCATCACTAATCTGTTTGGGCTCTCCACCAGGTCTGACCAGGATAACTCCTGACTCCACCAGGTCTGACCAGGATAACTCCTGACTCCACCAGGTCTGGCCAGGATAACTCCTGACTCCACCAGGATAACTCCTGACTCCACCAGGATAACTCCTGACTCCACCAGGTCTGGCCAGGATAACTCCTGACTCCACCAGGTCTGACCAGGGATAACTCCTGACTCCACCAGGTCTGGCCAGGATAACTCCTGACTCCACCAGGATAACTCCTGACTCCACCAGGTGTGACCAGGATAACTCCTGACTCCACCAGGTGTGACCAGGATAACTCCAGACTCCACCAGGTCTGACCAGGATAACTCCGGACTCCACCAGGTCTGACCAGGATAACTCCGGACTCCACCAGGTCTGACCAGGATAACTCCGGACTCCACCAGGTCTGACCAGGATAACTCCTGACTCCACCAGGTCTGACCAGGATAACTCCTGACTCCACCAGGTCTCACCGGGATAACTCCTGACTCCACCAGGTCTGACCAGGATGACTCCGGACTCCACCAGGTCTGACCGGGATAACTCCTGACTCCACCAGGTCTGACCGGGATAACTCCTGACTCCACCAGGTCTGACCGGGATAACTCCTGACTCCACCAGGTCTGACCGGGATAACTCCTGACTCCACCAGGTCTGACCGGGATAACTCCTGACTCCACCAGGTCTGACCAGGATGACTCCGGACTCCACCAGGTGTGACCAGGATAACTCCGGACTCCACCAGGTCTGACCAGGATAACTCCTGACTCCACCAGGTCTGACCAGGATGACTCCGGACTCCTTCTGCGAGGCAAGAGACTTAGTTCGACTATAACTACTGCTGTGATGCAGAGATTCAGTTTGGCTATAATTAAGGGGAAATACTGAAGATATAATTCATGGGTATTGGTAATGAAAAGATGTCTGGGCTCCTGACTGATTAGAAGAGTGCAATCCAGTCTATTGTGTGCTACAAATGGCCCCCTATTCCCTATATAGTCTCTGTGGGCCAGGGTCAAATGGCCCCCTATTCCCTATATAGTCCCTATGGGCCAGGGTAAAATGGCCCCCTATTCCCTATATAGTCCCTATGGGCCAGGGTCAAATGGCCCCCTATTCCCTATATATAGTCCCTATGGGCCAGGGTCAAATGGCCCCCTATTCCCTGTATAGTCCCTATGGGCCAGGGTAAAATGGCCCCCTATTCCCTATATAGTCCCTATGGGCCAGGGTCAAATGGCCCCCTATTCCCTATATATAGTCCCTATGGGCCAGGGTCAAATGGCCCCCTATTCCCTATATAGTCCCTATGGGCCAGGGTCAAATGGCCCCCTATTCCCTATATATAGTCCCTATGGGCCAGGGTCAAATGGCCCCCTATTCCCTATATATAGTCCCTATGGGCCAGGGTCAAATGGCCCCCTATTCCCTATATATAGTCCCTATGGGCCAGGGTCAAATGGCCCCCTATTCCCTATATAGTCCCTATGGGCCAGGGTCAAATGGCCCCCTATTCCCTATATAGTCCCTATGGGCCAGGGTCAAATGGCCCCCTATTCCCTATATATAGTCCCTATGGGCCAGGGTCAAATGGCCCCCTATTCCCTATATATAGTCCCTATGGGCCAGGGTCAAATGGCCCCCTATTCCCTATATAGTCCCTATGGGCCAGGGTCAAATGGCCCCCTATTTCCTATATAGTCCCTATGGGCCAGGGTCAAATGGCCCCCTATTCCCTATATATAGTCCCTATGGGCCAGGGTCAAATGGCCCCCTATTCCCTATATAGTCCCTATGGGCCAGGGTCAAATGGCCCCCTATTCCCTATATAGTCCCTATGGGCCAGGGTCAAATGGCCCCCTATTCCCTATATATAGTCCCTATGGGCCAGGGTAAAATGGCCCCCTATTCCCTATATATAGTCCCTATGGGCCAGGGTCAAATGGCCCCCTATTCCCTATATATAGTCCCTATGGGCCAGGGTCAAATGGCCCCGAATTCCCTATATGGTCCCTATGGGCCAGGGTCAAATGGCCCCCTATTCCCTATATAGTCCCTATGGGCCAGGGTCAAATGGCCCCCTATTCCCTGTATAGTCCCTATGGGCCAGGGTCAAATGGCCCCCTATTCCCTATATATAGTCCCTATGGGCCAGGGTCAAATGGCCCCCTATTCCCTATATATAGTCCCTATGGGCCAGTGTCAAATGGCCCCCTATTCCCTATATAGTCCCTATGGGCCAGGGTCAAATGGCCCCCTATTCCCTATATATAGTCCCTATGGGCCAGGGTCAAATGGCCCCCTATTCCCTATATATAGTCCCTATGGGCCAGGGTCAAATGGCCCCCTATTCCCTATATATAGTCCCTATGGGCCAGGGTCAAATGGCCCCCTATTCCCTATATATAGTCCCTATGGGCCAGGGTCAAATGGCCCCCTATTCCCTATATAGTCCCTATGGGCCAGGGTCATATGGCCCCCTATTCCCTATATATAGTCCCTATGGGCCAGGGTCAAATGGCCCCCTATTCCCTATATAGTCCCTATGGGCCAGGGTCAAATGGCCCCCTATTCCCTATATATAGTCCCTATGGGCCAGGGTCAAATGGCCCCCTATTCCCTATATATAGTCCCTATGGGCCAGGGTCAAATGGCCCCCTATTCCCTATATATAGTCCCTATGGGCCAGGGTCAAATGGCCCCCTATTCCCTATATAGTCCCTATGGGCCAGGGTCAAATGGCCCCCTATTCCCTGTATAGTCCCTATGGGCCAGGGTCAAATGGCCCCCTATTCCCTATATAGTCCCTATGGGCCAGGGTCAAATGGCCCCCTATTCCCTATATAGTCCCTATGGGCCAGGGTCAAATGGCCCCCTATTCCCTATATATAGTCCCTATGGGCCAGGGTCAAATGGCCCCCTATTCCCTATATAGTCCCTATGGGCCAGGGTCAAATGGCCCCCTATTCCCTATATATAGTCCCTATGGGCCAGGGTCAAATGGCCCCCTATTCCCTATATAGTCCCTATGGGCCAGGGTCAAATGGCCCCCTATTCCCTATATATAGTCCCTATGGGCCAGGGTCAAATGGCCCCCTATTCCCTATATATAGTCCCTATGGGCCAGGGTCAAATGGCCCCCTATTCCCTATATAGTCCCTATGGGCCAGGGTCAAATGGCCCCCTATTCCCTATATATAGTCCCTATGAGCCAGGGTCAAATGGCCCCCTATTCCCTGTATAGTCCCTATGGGCCAGGGTCAAATGGCCCCCTATTCCCTATTTAGTCCCTATGGGCCAGGGTCAAATGGCCCCCTATTCCCTATATATAGTCCCTATGAGCCAGGGTCAAATGGCCCCCTATTCCCTGTATAGTCCCTATGGGCCAGGGTCAAATGGCCCCCTATTCCCTATTTAGTCCCTATGGGCCAGGGTCAAATGGCCCCCTATTCCCTATATATAGTCCCTATGGGCCAGGGTCAAATGGCCCCCTATTCCCTATATATAGTCCCTATGGGCCAGGGTGAAATGGCCCCCTATTCCTTATATATAGTCCCTATGGGCCAGGGTCAAATGGCCCCCTATTCCCTATATAGTCCCTATGGGCCAGGGTCAAATGGCCCCCTATTCCCTATATATAGTCCCTATGGGCCAGGGTGAAATGGCCCCCTATTCCTTATATATAGTCCCTATGGGCCAGGGTCAAATGGCCCCCTATTCCCTATATAGTCCCTATGGGCCAGGGTCAAATGGCCCCCTATTCCCTCTATAGTCTCTGGTCAAAAGTAAGGGTGTCAAATTTCATGAATCATTTAAAAGAGTGGCGCTGTAACTCAGACACTCGGCCCTCCATGGAACGACTTTAATCTAGGGAACAGGGTTCCATTTGGGAAGCGTTCTCTGCATCGCAGAAGAGAAGAGACCAAGTCTCAGACTCCATTTGTAGGATGAATAACGTTTTTTTTCTTTCTGGGGTGGTGGGATAGATAGACAGGGCATGTCCTGGAGATATAAGTACCTTCTATAAGCTGCTAGCTAGAGATTTAGTTACCGTAGCCTCATTTGAATTTCTAATGATTCTCAGAGAGTTGCTGCAGTGAATCGATCACATTAGCTTTGGAATGTATGCCTGACAGACAAGCATGCCTGACAGACAAAAAGTATCAATATTTACAGAAGCAATTTCCTAGGATTAACCATGTTGAGAAATAATATTTAAAGCTGTGTCACTTTTTTTGGGGCGACCTGAACAAATTCACATAGAAATGGTGAGTTATAGATCTGTCATTCTTATTGAAAGCAAATCTAAGAAGTGGTAGTTCTGTTCTATGTGCTCTGTTTCTATGCTTCCCGTTTTTCAGTTTAGTTTTTGTAGCTTTTACTTTAGGTTTTGTCCACCTGCTTCAAACAGCTGAAAATACTATATTTTTGGTTATGGAAAATATATTTCACAGCAGTTTAGATGGTACAGTGATTCTCTACTCGCTTGTTTTGATACATAAACTGAAATTATGAGCAATATTAGAATTTTAGCAACCAGGAAATGGCAGAGCGATTCCTGCATAGTGCACCTTTAATGAATTGAAGACGTGTGTACTATTTTATAAAGCTGTTTCAAATATGTCTCTGTGAGAACTCTTAGCCTGAAGGGTTTCTTGTACCAGAAACAGAGAGCGATGTGACCGAGAATAAATTAACTATCTCCATGTGGAGTTAGAGAGAGAGAGAGGTAGAGAGAGAGAGAGGTAGAGAGAGAGAGAGGTAGAGAGAGAGAGAGGTAGAGAGAGAGAGGTAGAGAGAGAGAGGGGTAGAGAGAGAGAGAGGGGTAGAGAGAGAGAGAGAGTTAGAGAGAGGTAGAGAGAGGGAGAGAGAGGTAGAGAGAGAGAGGTAGAGAAAGGTAGAGAGAGAGAGGTAGAGAGAGAAAGGAGAGAAGGAGGAAAGGAGGAGAGGAAGAGAGAAGAAGAGAGAAGAAGAGAAAGAGGAGAGAAAGAGGAGAGAAGGATAAGGAGCAGGATAGGAGGAGGAGAAAAGGAGAGAAAGTGGAGAGGAGGATGAGAGAAGGAGGAGAGGAGGAGTGGAGGAGGAGAGGAAGAGAAAATGAGGAGGATAGGAGAAGGAGAGAAGGGAAAGAGGAGGAGGAGAGGAAAAGCAGGAGAGATGGGAGAGAAGGAGGAGAGAAGGAGGAGAGGATGAGGAGAGAAGGAGGAGAGAAGGAGGGAGAGGAGGAGAGAAGGAGGAGAGGATGAGGAGAGAAGGAGGGAGAGGAGGAGAGAAGGAGGAGAGGATGAGGAGAGAAGGAGGGAGAGGATGAGGAGAGGAGGGAGAGGATGAGGAGAGGAGGGAGAGGATGAGAGAAAGAGGAGAGAGAGGAGGAGAGGAGGAGAGGAGGATGAGAGATGGAGGAGAGGAGGAGGAGAGAAGGAGAGGAGGAGGACAGGGAGAAGGAGGACTGGAGGAGAGAAGGAGAAGAGGAGGAGAGAAGGACAGAGAGGAGGAGAGGAGAAGGAGGAGAGGAGAAGGAGAAGGAGAGAATGATGAGGAAATGAGAAGAGGAGGAGAGAAGGAGGACAGAAAGAGGAGAGACTGGGAGAGAAGATGGAGGAGAGGAGGACAAGAGAACGTTGAGGGGAAGAGGAGAGGAGAGGAGGAGAGAAGGAGAGGAGGAGTAGAGGAGGAGAAAAGAAGGAGAAGAGTAGGTGGAGAGGAGGAGATGGGAAGAAGGAGAGGAGGTGGAGAGGAGGAGGAGAGAAGGATGAGGAAAGGAGAAGAGGAGGAGAGAAGGATGACAGGAAAAGGAGAGACTGGGAGAGAAGGAGGAGAGGAGGAAAAGAGAAAGGAGGGGAGGAGGGGAGGAGGAGAGGAGAGGAGGAGAGTAGAGAAGGAGGGGAGAAGGAGAGGAGAAGAGGAGATGAAGGAGAGGGGGAGAGGTGGAGCAGAGAAGGAGGGGAGAAGGAGAGGAGAGGAGAGGGGAGAAGGAGAGTAAGGAGAAAGGGAGGAGAGATGGGGAGAGAAGGAGGAGAAGGAGGAGAGTAGGAGATGAGAAGAAGAGTAGGTAGAGAGTAGGAGAGAGAGCAGAGAAGGATGAGGAAATGAGGAGGACAGGAAGAGTAGAGGAAGAGGAGAGATGGGAGAGGAGGAGAGAGGAAGAGGAGAGAAGGAGGAAAGTAGGAGAGTAGAGAAGGAGGAGAGGAGGATGAGAGGATGAGGAGAGAAGGAGGAGAGGAGGATGAGAGGATGAGGAGAGAAGGAGGAGAGAAGGAGGAAAGTAGGAGAGTAGAGAAGGAGGAGAGGAGGATGAGAGGATGAGGAGAGAAGGAGGAGAGGAGGATGAGAGGATGAGGAGAGAAGGAGGAGAGTAGAGAAGGAGGAAAGGAGGAGGACAGGAAGAGGAGAGTAGAAAATGAGCAGGAGAGGATGAGGAGAGGAGGAGAAGGAGGAGAGGAGGAGGACAGGAAGAGGAGAGTAGAAAATGAGCAGGAGAGGATGAGGAGAGGAGGAGAAGGAGGAGAGGAGGAGGAGATGAGAAGGTGGAGAGAAGGAGAAGAGAAGGATGAGGAAAGGAGGAGAGGAGGATGACAAGAGAAAGGGAAGACAAGAGATGGGGAGAAGAAGGAGGAGAGAAGGAGGGAGAGGAGGAGAGAAGGAGAGAAGGAGGAGAGAGGAGAGAAGAAGGACAAGAGGAAGGGAAGAGATGAGGAGAGGAGAGGAGGAGGAGATGAGTGGATAAGGAGGAGAGAAGGAGGAGAGAGGTGAGAAGGAGGAGTGAAGGAGCAGAGGAGGAGGAGAACAGGAAGAGGAGAGAAAGAGGACAGAAGGAGGAAAGGAGGAGAGGAGGAGAGGAAGAGGGCAGGAGGAGGAGAGAAATAGAAGAGACAAGGAGAGGAGATGAGAGGAGAGAAGGAGGAGAGGAGGAGGAAAGGAAGAGGAGTGAAGGAGGAGAGGAAGGGAGGAGAGGTGGAGGAGAGGACAGAGAATGAGGAGATGAGAAGGAGAGGAGAGGAAGAGAGAATGAGTAGGAGAGGTGGAGAGGAGGAGGAGACGAAGGAGGAGAGGGGGGGAGGAGGAGGAGAGAAGGAGAGAAGAGTATGCATACACCTTAGCCAAATACATTTAAACTCAGTTTTTCACAATTCCTGACATTTAATCCTAGTAAAAATTCCCCGTCTTAGGTCAGTTAGGATCACCACTTTATTTTAAGAATGTGAAATGTCAGAATAATAGTAGAGAGAATGATTTATTTCAGCTTTTATTTCTTTCATCACATTCCCAGTGGGTCAGAAGTTTACATACACTCAATTAGTATTTGGTAGCATTGCCTTGAAATTGGGTCAAACGTTTCGGGTAGCCTTCCACAAGCTTCCCACAATAAGTTGGGTGAATTTTGGCCCATTACTCCTGACAGAGCTGGTGTAACTGAGTCAGGTTTGTAGGCCTCCTTGCTCGCACACGCTTTTTCAGCTCTGCCCACAAATTTTGTACAGGATTGAGATCAGGGCTTTGTGATGGCCACTCCAATACCGTGACTTTGTTGTCCTTAAGCCATTTGCCACAACTTCGGAAGTGTGCTTGGGGTCATTGTCCATTTGGAAGACCCATTTGCGACCAAGCTTCAACTTCCTGACTGATGTCTTGAGATGTTGCTTCAATATATCCACATAATTTTCCTCCCTCATGATGCCATCTATTTTGTGAAGTGCACCAGTCCCTCCTGCAGCAAAGCACCCCCACAACATGATGCTGCCACCCCCGTGTTTCAAGGTTGGGATGGTGTTCTTCGGCTTGCAAGCGTCCCCCTTTATCCTCCAAACATAAGGATGGTCATTATGGCCAAACAGTTCTATTTTTGTTTCATCAGACCAGAGGAAATTTCTCCAAAAAGTACGATCTTTGTCCCCATGTGCAGCTGCAAACCGTAGTCTGGCTTTTTTATGGTGGTTTTGGAGCAGTGGCTTCTTCCTTGTTGAGCGGCCTTTCATATTGTCGATATAGGACTCGTTTTACTGTGGATATAGATACTTTTGTACCAGTTTCCTCCAGCATCTTCACAAGGTCCTTTGCTGTTGTTCTGGGATTGATTTGCACTTTTCGCACCAAAGTACGTTCATCTCTAGGAGACAGAACACGTCTCCTTCCTGAGCGGTATGACGGCTGCGTGGTCCCATGGTGTTTATACTTGCGTACTATTGTTTGTACAGATGAACGTGGTACCTTCAGGCATTTGGAAATTGCTCCCAAGGATGAACCAGACTTGTGGAGGTCTACAATTTTTTTTCTGAGGTCTTGGCTGATTTCTTTAGATTTTCCCATGATGTCAAGCAAAGAGGCACTGAGTTTGAAGGTAGGCCTTGAAATACATCCACAGGTACACCTCCAATTGACTCAAATTATGTCAATTAACCTATCAGAAGCTTCTAAAGCCATGACATCATTTTCTGGAATTTTCCAAGCTGTTTAAAGGCACTGTCAACTTAGTGTATGTAAACTTCTGACACACTGGAATTGTGATACAGTGAATTATAAGTCAAATAATCTGTCTGTAAACAATTGTTGGAAAAATTACTTGTGTCATGCACAAAGTAGATGTCCTAACCAACTTACCAAAACTATAGTTTGTTAACAAGAAATTTGCGGAGTGGTTGAAAAACAAGTTTTAATGACTCCAACCTAAGTGTATGTAAACTTTCGGACTTCAACTGTACATATGATATGATAAAACTAGAATCAACCCGATGAGATGTTGGTTGGTGTCTCTATGTGTTTCTATACTATGTATTTCTATACTGTGTTTCTATACTGTGTGTTTCTATACTGTGTGTTTCTATACTGTACATATGAGATGTATGTTAGTGTCTCTATGTGTTTCTATGCTATGTGTTTCTATACTATGTGTTTCTATACTGTACATATGAGATGTTGGTTAGTGTCTCTATGTGTTTCTATACTGTGTGTTTCTATACTCTGTGTTTCTATACTCTGTGTTTCTATACTGTGTGTTTCTATACTGTGTGTTTCTATACTATGAGTTTCTATACTGTGTGTTTCTATACTATGAGTTTCTATCCTATGAGTTTCTATACTGTGTGTTTCTATACTGTGTGTTTCTATACTGTGTGTTTCTATACTGTGTGTTTCTATACTGTACATATCTGACAGCAGTTGGATGCTGTTGAACATCGCTACTCTGTGTCCCAAATGGCATCCTAGTGAACTACTTTTGCTCAGAGCCATATGGGAACTAGTCAAAAGTAGTGAACTAAATTGGGAACAGATTGCAATTAATCCTAACCCTCTCTCTGTTATTCAGACCTGTTACCTTCCTTCCTTCTCCTAACCCTCTCTCTGTTATTCAGACCTGTTACCTTCCTTCCTTCTCCTAACCCTCTCTCTGTTATTCAGACCTGTTACCTTCCTTCTCCTAACCCTCTCTCTGTTATTCAGACCTGTTACCTTCCTTCTCCTAACCCCCTCTCTGTTATTCAGACCTGTTACCTTCCTTCCTTCTCCTAACCCTCTCTCTGTTATTCAGACCTGTTACCTTCCTTCCTTCTCCTAACCCTCTCTCTGTTATTCAGACCTGTTACCTTCCTTCCTTCTCCTAACCCTCTCTCTGTTATTCAGACCTGTTACCTTCCTTCCTTCTCCTAACCCTCTCTCTGTTATTCAGACCTGTTACCTTCCTTCCTTCTCCTAACCCTCTCTCTGTTATTCAGACCTGTTACCTTCCTTCCTTCTCCTAACCCTCTCTCTGTTATTCAGACCTGTTACCTTCCTTCCTTCTCCTAACCCTCTCTCTGTTATTCAGACCTGTTACCTTCCTTCTCCTAACCCTCTCTCTGTTATTCAGACCTGTTACCTTCCTTCCTTCTCCTAACCCTCTCTCTGTTATTCAGACCTGTTACCTTCCTTCCTTCTCCTAACCCTCTCTCTGTTATTCAGACCTGTTACCTTCCTTCTCCTAACCCTCTCTCTGTTATTCAGACCTGTTACCTTCCTTCTCCTAACCCTCTCTCTGTTATTCAGACCTGTTACCTTCCTTCCTTCTCCTAACCATCTCTCTGTTATTCAGACCTGTTACCTTCCTTCCTTCTCCTAACCCTCTCTCTGTTATTCAGACCTGTTACCTTCCTTCCTTCTCCTAACCCTCTCTCTGTTATTCAGACCTGTTACCTTCCTTCTCCTAACCCTCTCTCTGTTATTCAGACCTGTTACCTTCCTTCTCCTAACCCTCTCTCTGTTATTCAGACCTGTTACCTTCCTTCTCCTAACCCTCTCTCTGTTATTCAGACCTGTTACCTTCCTTCCTTCTCCTAACCCTCTCTCTGTTATTCAGACCTGTTACCTTCCTTCTCCTAACCCTCTCTGTTATTCAGACCTGTTACCTTCCTTCTCCTAACCCTCTCTCTGTTATTCAGACCTGTTACCTTCCTTCTCCTAACCCTCTCTCTGTTATTCAGACCTGTTACCTTCCTTCCTTCTCCTAACCCTCTCTCTGTTATTCAGACCTGTTACCTTCCTTCTCCTAACCCTCTCTGTTATTCAGACCTGTTACCTTCCTTCCTTCTCCTAACCCTCTCTCTGTTATTCAGACCTGTTACCTTCCTTCTCCTAACCCTCTCTCTGTTATTCAGACCTGTTACCTTCCTTCTCCTAACCATCTCTCTGTTATTCAGACCTGTTACCTTCCTTCTCCTAACCCTCTCTGTTATTCAGACCTGTTACCTTCCTTCCTTCTCCTAACCCTCTCTCTGTTATTCAGACCTGTTACCTTCCTTCCTTCTCCTAACCCTCTCTCTGTTATTCAGACCTGTTACCTTCCTTCTCCTAACCCCCTCTCTGTTATTCAGACCTGTTACCTTCCTTCCTTCTCCTAACCCTCTCTCTGTTATTCAGACCTGTTACCTTCCTTCCTTCTCCTAACCCTCTCTCTGTTATTCAGACCTGTTACCTTCCTTCCTTCTCCTAACCCTCTCTCTGTTATTCAGACCTGTTACCTTCCTTCTCCTAACCCTCTCTCTGTTATTCAGACCTGTTACCTTCCTTCCTTCTCCTAACCCTCTCTCTGTTATTCAGACCTGTTACCTTCCTTCCTTCTCCTAACCCTCTCTCTGTTATTCAGACCTGTTACCTTCCTTCCTTCTCCTAACCCTCTCTCTGTTATTCAGACCTGTTACCTTCCTTCTCCTAACCATCTCTCTGTTATTCAGACCTGTTACCTTCCTTCTCCTAACCCCCTCTCTGTTATTCAGACCTGTTACCTTCCTTCTCCTAACCCTCTCTCTGTTATTCAGACCTGTTACCTTCCTTCTCCTAACCCTCTCTCTGTTATTCAGACCTGTTACCTTCCTTCTCCTAACCCCTCTCTGTTATTCAGACCTGTTACCTTCCTTCTCCTAACCCTCTCTCTGTTATTCAGACCTGTTACCTTCCTTCCTTCTCCTAACCCTCTCTCTGTTATTCAGACCTGTTACCTTCCTTCTCCTAACCCTCTCTCTGTTATTCAGACCTGTTACCTTCCTTCTCCTAACCCTCTCTCTGTTATTCAGACCTGTTACCTTCCTTCCTTCTCCTAACCCTCTCTCTGTTATTCAGACCTGTTACCTTCCTTCCTTCTCCTAACCCTCTCTCTGTTATTCAGACCTGTTACCTTCCTTCTCCTAACCCTCTCTCTGTTATTCAGACCTGTTACCTTCCTTCCTTCTCCTAACCCTCTCTCTGTTATTCAGACCTGTTACCTTCCTTCCTTCTCCTAACCCTCTCTCTGTTATTCAGACCTGTTACCTTCCTTCTCCTAACCCTCTCTCTGTTATTCAGACCTGTTACCTTCCTTCCTTCTCCTAACCCTCTCTCTGTTATTCAGACCTGTTACCTTCCTTCCTTCTCCTAACCCTCTCTCTGTTATTCAGACCTGTTACCTTCCTTCTCCTAACCCTCTCTCTGTTATTCAGACCTGTTACCTTCCTTCCTTCTCCTAACCATCTCTCTGTTATTCAGACCTGTTACCTTCCTTCTCCTAACCCTCTCTCTGTTATTCAGACCTGTTACCTTCCTTCTCCTAACCCTCTCTCTGTTATTCAGACCTGTTACCTTCCTTCTCCTAACCCTCTCTCTGTTATTCAGACCTGTTACCTTCCTTCCTTCTCCTAACCCTCTCTCTGTTATTCAGACCTGTTACCTTCCTTCTCCTAACCCCCTCTCTGTTATTCAGACCTGTTACCTTCCTTCCTTCTCCTAACCCTCTCTCTGTTATTCAGACCTGTTACCTTCCTTCCTTCTCCTAACCCTCTCTCTGTTATTCAGACCTGTTACCTTCCTTCCTTCTCCTAACCCTCTCTCTGTTATTCAGACCTGTTACCTTCCTTCCTTCTCCTAACCCTCTCTCTGTTATTCAGACCTGTTACCTTCCTTCTCCTAACCCTCTCTCTGTTATTCAGACCTGTTACCTTCCTTCCTTCTCCTAACCCTCTCTCTGTTATTCAGACCTGTTACCTTCCTTCCTTCTCCTAACCCTCTCTCTGTTATTCAGACCTGTTACCTTCCTTCCTTCTCCTAACCCTCTCTCTGTTATTCAGACCTGTTACCTTCCTTCTCCTAACCCTCTCTCTGTTATTCAGACCTGTTACCTTCCTTCCTTCTCCTAACCCTCTCTCTGTTATTCAGACCTGTTACCTTCCTTCCTTCTCCTAACCCCCTCTCTGTTATTCAGACCTGTTACCTTCCTTCCTTCTCCTAACCCTCTCTCTGTTATTCAGACCTGTTACCTTCCTTCCTTCTCCTAACCCTCTCTCTGTTATTCAGACCTGTTACCTTCCTTCCTTCTCCTAACCCTCTCTCTGTTATTCAGACCTGTTACCTTCCTTCTCCTAACCATCTCTCTGTTATTCAGACCTGTTACCTTCCTTCTCCTAACCCTCTCTCTGTTATTCAGACCTGTTACCTTCCTTCTCCTAACCATCTCTCTGTTATTCAGACCTGTTACCTTCCTTCTCCTAACCCTCTCTCTGTTATTCAGACCTGTTACCTTCCTTCCTTCTCCTAACCCTCTCTCTGTTATTCAGACCTGTTACCTTCCTTCTCCTAACCCTCTCTCTGTTATTCAGACCTGTTACCTTCCTTCCTTCTCCTAACCCTCTCTCTGTTATTCAGACCTGTTACCTTCCTTCCTTCTCCTAACCCTCTCTCTGTTATTCAGACCTGTTACCTTCCTTCCTTCTCCTAACCCTCTCTCTGTTATTCAGACCTGTTACCTTCCTTCTCCTAACCCTCTCTCTGTTATTCAGACCTGTTACCTTCCTTCCTTCTCCTAACCCTCTCTCTGTTATTCAGACCTGTTACCTTCCTTCTCCTAACCATCTCTCTGTTATTCAGACCTGTTACCTTCCTTCTCCTAACCCCCTCTCTGTTATTCAGACCTGTTACCTTCCTTCCTTCTCCTAACCCTCTCTCTGTTATTCAGACCTGTTACCTTCCTTCCTTCTCCTAACCCTCTCTCTGTTATTCAGACCTGTTACCTTCCTTCTCCTAACCCTCTCTCTGTTATTCAGACCTGTTACCTTCCTTCCTTCTCCTAACCCTCTCTCTGTTATTCAGACCTGTTACCTTCCTTCCTTCTCCTAACCCTCTCTCTGTTATTCAGACCTGTTACCTTCCTTCCTTCTCCTAACCCTCTCTCTGTTATTCAGACCTGTTACCTTCCTTCTCCTAACCCTCTCTCTGTTATTCAGACCTGTTACCTTCCTTCCTTCTCCTAACCATCTCTCTGTTATTCAGACCTGTTACCTTCCTTCCTTCTCCTAACCATCTCTCTGTTATTCAGACCTGTTACCTTCCTTCCTTCTCCTAACCCTCTCTCTGTTATTCAGACCTGTTACCTTCCTTCCTTCTCCTAACCCTCTCTCTGTTATTCAGACCTGTTACCTTCCTTCTCCTAACCCTCTCTCTGTTATTCAGACCTGTTACCTTCCTTCTCCTAACCCTCTCTCTGTTATTCAGACCTGTTACCTTCCTTCCTTCTCCTAACCCTCTCTCTGTTATTCAGACCTGTTACCTTCCTTCTCATCTAGTGGACAGTGGGTCCATTATACAAACCAACACAGCACCTGCAGCACTGGGTCCATTACAACATACATACAGCCCTAGATGTCTATTCAGTCACCCTCTGCTTCTTTCCAGCCCTATAAAGGACACCACACACACACACACACACACACACACACACACACACACACACACACACACACACACACACACACACACACACACACACACACACACACACACACACACACACACACACACACACACACACACACCACTACTTCCTGCTTTGAAGGACATATAGTTTACACACAACACACACTCTCTCTACACTACCTCCCTTTCACCTCTACCCAACACAGACGCAGCACAGGAACGATCCAAAACATGAGATACAGGGACCCAGCACAGACCCAACACAGACCCAACACAGACCCAACACAGACCCAGCACAGACCCAACACAGACCCAGCACAGACCCAACACAGACCCAGCACAGACCCAACACAGACCCAACACAGACCCAACACAGACCCAGCACAGACCCAACACAGACCCAGCACAGACCCAGCACAGACCCAGCACAGACCCAGCACAGACCCAACACAGACGCAGCACAGACGCAGCACAGACACGATCCAAAACATGAGATACAGTGTCACCGTTATGTAAATGACTTGAAGTTCAGTGTTTTTATTCATGTGCGGTGGGTTACATCAGAGCTCATGCACATTTTTCTGATTCCACTACAAAGTATAATATATTTTATCCATGATAAGCACAGATGTTAAAAATAAAAATTACCCAACTACATCTTATTCGTGCAATATTTGCATAATTTTATACATGGCTTACCAAAATGAAAGAGACACTTTGAAGTGTCACCCTGGGGGGGGGGGGGGGGGGGGGGACTACTAAAGACAGGGGACACTGTGACCAATGAGCTGGAAGGAGCGAAGGCACAGCTCAGGTAAAAGCAGGACATCAGAAAAGAAAAACAACAAATGCTTAAAGCATCTCTCTCTCTCTCCCTCCCTCCCTCCCTCCCTCCCCCCCTCTCTCTCTCTCTCTCTCTCTCCCCCCCTCTCTCTCCCTCCCTCCCTCCCTCCCTCCCCCCCTCTCTCTCTCTCTCTCTCTCCCCCTCTCTCTCTCTCTCCCTCCCCACCCAATAAGGCATATTATCCACCCTGTTAATTGAAATACCCCTCCGGATGCATTGATAACGAGCTGCAAATGGGCTTAATGATAAGTGGAAAGTATTGTGTCTTCCTGATAGATCACATAATAATAATAATAAAGCTATATTAGCAAGGTTTATGAAATGAGTTTCACAGTGAAAAGTGAAATCTTCAGTGCTGTTGGCTAGTTTGACAGTTTTACTTCACCACCACACAGAGCTATATTCTGTCCCAAATGATACACTGTTCCCTACAGAGTGCACTAGTTTGGACCAGCACTATATATAATAAGAGTATTGAGTACTGCCAAACCCTTCATCTCAGAGTATCACCCTACTAAACACAAGCCTCATCTCAGACTATCCATTATCCTAAACACAGCCCTACAGTCTAAACACAGCCCTACAGTCTAAACACAGCCCTACAGTCTAAACACAGCCCTACAGTCTAAACACAGCCCTACAGTCTAAACACAGCTCTACAGTCTAAACACAGCCCTACAGTCTAAACACAGCTCTACAGTCTAAACACAGCTCTACAGTCAAAACACAGCCCTACAGTCAAAACACAGCCCTACAGTCTAAACACAGCCCTACAGTCTAAACACAGCCCTACTAAACACAGCCCTACAGTCAAAACACAGCCCTACAGTCTAAACACAGCCCTACAGTCTAAACACAGCCCTACAGTCAAAACACAGCCCTACAGTCAAAACACAGCCCTACAGTCTAAACACAGCCCTACAGTCTAAACACAGCCCTACAGTCTAAACACAGCCCTACAGTCTAAACACAGCCCTACAGTCTAAACACAGCCCTACAGTCTAAACACAGCCCTACAGTCAAAACACAGCCCTACAGTCTAAACACAGCCCTACAGTCTAAACACAGCTCTACAGTCTAAACACAGCCCTACAGTCTAAACACAGCCCTACTAAACACAGCCCTACAGTCTAAACACAGCCCTACAGTCTAAACACAGCCCTACAGTCTAAACACAGCTCTACAGTCTAAACACAGCTCTACAGTCTAAACACAGCTCTACAGTCTAAACACAGCCCTACAGTCTAAACACAGCCCTACAGTCTAAACACAGCCCTACAGTCTAAACACAGCCCTACAGTCTAAACACAGCCCTACAGTCTAAACACAGCCCTACTAAACACAGCCCTACTAAACACAGCCCTTCAGTCAAAACACAGCCCTACAGTCTAAACACAGCCCTACAGTCTAAACACAGCCCTACAGTCTAAACACAGCCCTACAGTCTAAACACAGCTCTACAGTCTAAACACAGCCCTACAGTCTAAACACAGCCCTACAGTCTAAACACAGCCCTACAGTCTAAACACAGCCCTACAGTCTAAACACAGCTCTACAGTCTAAACACAGCTCTACAGTCTAAACACAGCCCTACAGTCTAAACACAGCCCTACTAAACACAGCCCTACAGTCAAAACACAGCCCTACAGTCTAAACACAGCCCTACAGTCTAAACACAGCTCTACAGTCTAAACACAGCCCTACAGTCTAAACACAGCTCTACAGTCTAAACACAGCCCTACAGTCTAAACACAGCCCTACTCTGCTACTCATACCTCATACCCATTATACAGACTTTCTCCCCCATCATGCAGGGGGTTGATTACGATTAGGGGGCCATTTGTCTGTGTGTGTAGTTTGTGTGTGTGCGTGTGGTTTGTGTAGTTTGTGTGTCAGTTTGTCGTTCATCACATCCTGAGCAGCATCACTCTAGACTCCAATTACACACAAAGAGGGCCTTGTTGTTCCTTCTTGGAGGACACTGCTCACTGTGGAGGAGGACACCGCTCACTGTGGAGGACACCGCTCACTCTGGAGGAGGACACCGCTCACTGTGGAGGAGGACACCGCTCACTGTGGAGGAGGACACCGCTCACTCTGGAGGAGGAGGACACCGCTCACTCTGGAGGAGGAGGACACCGCTCACTCTGGAGGAGGAGGACACCGCTCACTCTGGAGGAGGAGGACACCGCTCACTCTGGAGGAGGAGGACACCGCTCACTCTGGAGGAGGAGGACACCGCTCACTCTGGAGGAGGAGGACACCGCTCACTCTGGAGGAGGAGGACACCGCTCACTCTGGAGGAGGAGGACACCGCTCACTCTGTGGAGGACACCGCTCACTCTGTGGAGGACACTGCTCACTCTGTGGAGGACACTGCTCACTCTGTGGAGGACACTGCTCACTCTCAGTGTTACAGCTGTTATCACTAGCTGCTCTCTGTCTCTCTCAGCCTCTCTCTGTCTGCCTCTCTCTGCTTCTCTCTGTCTGCCTCTCTCTGCCTCTCTCTGTTTCTCTCCGTCTGCCTCTCTCAGCCTCTCTCTGTCTCTCTCCGTTTCTCTCTGTCTGCCTCTCTCAGCCTCTCTCTGTCTCTCTCCGTTTCTCTCTGTCTGTCTCTCTCAGCCTCTATTAGTGTGTCAGCTGTAATTATTAGCCTCTCTCTGTCTTGCTCTCCCTCTCTCTCTGCATCTGTCTCTCTCTTTCTCAGTGTGTCAGCTGTAATCACTAGCCTGTCTTTATCTCTCTCTCCCTCTCTCTCTGCCTCTTGCTATCTCTCTCTGTGTGTCAGCTGTAATCACTAGCCTGTCTTTATCTCTCTCTCTCTCTCTCTCTCTCTCTCTGCCTCTTGCTATCTCTCTCTGTGTGTCAGCTGTAATCACTAGCCTGTCTTTATCTCTCTCTCTCTCTCTCTGCCTCTTGCTATCTCTCTCTGTGTGTCAGCTGTAATCACTAGCCTGTCTTTATCTCTCTCTCTCTCTCTGCCTCTTGCCATCTCTCTCTGTGTGTCAGCTGTAATCACTAGCCTGTCTTTATCTCTCTCTCTCTCTCTCTCTGCCTCTTGCTATCTCTCTCTGTGTGTCATCTGTAATCACTAGCCTTTCTCAGTCTCTTTCAGACACTCTCTCCCTCTCTGACTCTCTCCCTCTCTGACTCTCTGACTCTCTCCCTCTCTCTGTGTCAGCTGTAATCAATAGCCTCTCTCAGACGTAGTCTCCCTCTCTCAGACGTAGTCTCCCTCTCTCAGACGTAGTCTCCCTCTCTCCAGACGTAGTCTCCCTCTCTCAGACGTAGTCTCCCTCTCTCAGACGTAGTCTCCCTCTCTCAGACATAGTCTCCCTCTCTCAGACATAGTCTCCCTCTCTCCCTCTCTCAGACGTAGTCTCCCTCTCTCTGACTCTCTCTCCTTCTCTCTGTCTCACTCTGTTGCTCTGTCTCCCAGTGTGTCTGCTGTAATCACTAGCTTCGCTCTCTCTCAATTTATTTCAAAGGGTTTTATTGGCATGGGAAACATATGTTTATATTGCCAAAGCAAGTGAAATAGTGATTTGGTGTTGCTGTTGCTGTCCTGGGGCTCTGTGGGGTCTGTTTGTGTTTGTGAACAGAGCCCCAGGAGCAGCATACTTAGGGGACTCTTCTCCAGGTTCATCTCTCTGTAGGTGATGGCTTTGGGAATCACTTCCTTTTAGGTGGTTGTAGAATTTAACGTCTCTTTTCTGGATTTGAATAAATAATGGCTAATCTGCCTAATTCTGCTCTGCTTGTATTATTTGGTGTTTAACGTTGTACACGGAGGATATTTTTGCTGAATTCTGCATGCAGTCTCAGTTTGGTGTTTGTCCCATTTTGTGAATTGTTGGTTGGTGAGCTGAACCCAGACCTCACAACCATAATTCAAGTATTATTTTTAGCCACATCCTAATTGGTATGTCGAATTTTATGTTCATTTTGATGGCATAGAAGGCCCTTCTTGCCTTGTCTCTCAGATCGTTCACAGCTTTGTGGAAGTTACCTGTGGCGGTAGAATTTGTATTTGTGGTCCTGGCAGCTGGACCTTTTTTGGAACACCATTATTTTGGTTTTACTGAGATGTACTGTCAGGGCCCAGGTCTGTCAGGGCCCAGGTCTGTCAGGGCCCAGGTCTGTCAGGGCCTAGGTCTGTCAGGGCCCAGGTCTGTCAGGGCCCAGGTCTGTCAGGGCCCAGGTCTGTCAGGGCCCAGGTCTGTCAGGGCCCAGGTCTGACAGAATCTGTGCAGAAGATCTAGGCGCTGCTGTTGGCCCTCCTCTCTGGGGACAGAAGTACGAGATCATCTCCCTGTCAGCTGTAATTATTAGCCTCTCTTTGCCTCTCAATTCAATTCAATTCAAGGGGCTTTATTGGCATGGGAAACATATGTTAACATCGCCCAAGCAAGTGAAGTAGATAATAAGCTACATTTAAATAAACAATACAAAATTGTACAGGTAAAATTACACTCACAGAAGTTCCAAAAGAATAAAGACATTTGAAATATCATCTCTCTATCTCTGTCTCTCCCTGGCTCTGTGTTTGCCCATTGATCTCCTGCAGAACAGGAGATTGGGGCTTTGAATCATAAACCATTCTGAGGAAGCCTGGCCAGCTGGTCACGAAAGAACGACGTCTGCTAGGTGGAGGCTTGAGAAGGGCTGATGACGGAAGACACCTGATGGTCTTTTTGTGGGAACAGAAAGTGACCACAGGGTTTTCTTCTTATAAGTGTTTTCCTGTAGTTCTGTAGGTGATTAGCTGTTAGCAGCTAGAAGCAAGAGCACCACAGGTTAGACCTGCAGAGAAACTTCAAGATTCAAAATTGATGCCTGAATTGGGGCTTACCGCTGCCTTTGCCCGCTGTCTTGGATATGCCCGCTGTCTTGGATATGCCCGCTGTTGTGGCCCGCTGTTTACTTCTGTGAAAAAAGTCTGAAAATCCAATCAAATTAAATTCAATTGCATTTGTCACATGGGCCGAGTAAATCTGGTGTAGAAGCATTTAATACACAAGAATGGAACTATATACAGGAAGTACCAGATCAATGTGGAGCTATATACAGGGAGTACCAGATCAATGTGGAGCTATATACAGGGAGTACCAGATCAATGTGGAGCTATATACAGGGAGTACCAGATCAATGTGGAGCTATATACAGGGAGTACCAGATCAATGTGGAGCTATATACAGGGAGTACCAGATCAATGTGGATCTATATACAGGGAGTACCAGATCAATGTGGAGCTATATACAGGGAGTACCAGATCAATGTGGAGCTACATACAGGAAGTACCAGATCAATGTGGAGCTACATACAGGAAGTACCAGATCAATGTGGAGCTACATACAGGAAGTACCAGATCAATGTGGAGCTATATACAGGAAGTACCAGTACCAGATCAATGTGGAGCTATATACAGGAAGTACCAGATCAATGTGGAGCTATATACAGGAAGTACCAGATCATGGGGAGCTATATACAGGAAGTACCAGATCAATGTGGAGCTATATACAGGAAGTACCAGATCAATGTGGAGCTATATACAACAAGTACCAGATCAATGTGGAGCTATATACAGGAAGTACCAGATCAATGTGGAGCTATATACAGGAAGTACCAGATCAATGTGGAGCTATATACAGGGAGTACCAGATCAATGTGGAGCTATATACAGGAAGTACCAGTACCAATGTGCGGGGGCACCGGTTAGTTGAGGTAATATGTACATGTAGGTAGAGTTATTAATGTACATGTAGGTAGAGTTCTTAAAGTGACTATGCATAGATGATAACAACAGAGTAGCAGCGGTGTAAAAGAGGTGGGGGGGGGTGGGGGGGGGCAATGCAAATAGTCTGGGTAGCAATTTGAATAGCTGTTCAGGAGTCTCATGGTTTGAGGGTTAGAAGCTGTTTAGAAGCCTCTTGGACCGAGACTTGGCGCTCCGGTACCGCTTGCGGTGCGGTAGCAGAGAGAACAGTCTGACTAGGGTGGCTGGAGTCTGACAAATTGTAGGGCCTTCCTCTGACACCGCCTGGTATAGAGGTCCTGGATGGCAGGAAGCTGGGACCCAGTGATGTACTGGGCCTTCCTCTGACACCGCCTGGTATAGAGGTCCTGGATGGCAGGAAGCTTGGCCCCAGTGATGTACTGGGCTTTCCTCTGACACCGCCTGGTATAGAGGTCCTGGATGGCAGGAAGCTTGGCCCCAGTGATGTACTGGGCCGTTCGCACTACCCTCTGTAGTGCCTTGCGGTCGGAGGCCAAGCAGTTGCCATACCAGGCAGTGATGCAACCAGTCAGGATGCTCTCGATGGTGCAGCTGTAGAACCTTTTGAGGATCTGAGGACTCATGCCAAATCTTTTTAGTTTCCTGAGGGGGAATAGGCTTTGTCGTGCCCTCTTGACGACTGTCTTCGTGTGCTTGGACCATGTTAGTTCGTTGGTGATGTGGACACCAAGGAACTTGAAGCTCTCAACCTGCTCCACTGCAGCCCCGTTGATGAGAATGGGAGCGTGTTTGGTCCTCCTTTTGCTGTAGTCCACAATCATCTCCTTTGTCTTGATCACATTGAGTGAGAGGTTGTTGTCCTGGCACCACACGGCCAGGTCTCTGACCTCCTCCCTATAAGCTGTCTCGTTGTTGTCGGTGATCAGGCCTACCACTGTTGTGTCATTGGCAAACTTAATGATGGTGTTGGAGTCGTGCCTGGCCGTGCAGTCATGAGTGAACAGGGAGTACAGGAGGGGGCTGAGCAAAATAAAATCAAATGTATTTATATAGCCCTTCGTACATCAGCTGATATCTCAAAGTGCTGTACAGAAACCCAGCCTAAAACCCCAAACAGCAAGCAATGCGGGTGTAGAAGCACAGTGGCTAGGAAAAACTCCCTAGAAAGGCCAAAACCTAGGAAGAAACCTAGAGAGGAACCAGGCTATGAGGGGTGGCCAGTCCTCTTCTGGCTGTGCCGGGTGGAGATTATAACAGAACATGGTCAAGATGTTAAAATGTTCATAGATGACCAGCATGGTCAAATAATAATAATCACAGTGGTTGTCGAGGGTGCAACAAGTCAGCACCTCAGGAGTAAGTGTCAGTTGGCTTTTCATAGCCGATCATTGAGAGGATCTCTACCGCTCCTGCCGTCTCTGGAGAGCCCTGAGGGGCCCCTGTGTTGAGGATCAGCGTGGCGGATGTGTTGTTACCTACCCTCACCACCTGGGGGCGGCCCGTCAGGAAGTCCAGGATCCAGTTGCAGAGGGAGGTGTTTAGTCCCAGCGTCCTTAGCTTAGTGATGAGCTTTGAGGGTACTAAGGTGTTGAAAGCTGGGCTGTAATCAGGTATTTGAGGTAGATATGTACATCAAGGCAGGGTAAAGTGACCAGGCATCAGGATAGATAATAATAAGGTATTTGAGGTAGATATGTACCTGAAGGCAGGGTAAAGTGACTAGACATCAGGATAGATAATAATAAGGTATTTGAGGTAGATTTCTACATGAAGGCAGGGTAAAGTGACTAGACATCAGGATAGATAATAATAAGGTATTTGAGGTAGATATGTACATCAAGGCAGGGTAAAGTGACCAGGCATCAGGATAGATAATAATAAGGTATTTGAGGTAGATATGTACATCAAGGCAGGGTAAAGTGACCAGGCATCAGGATAGATAATAATACGGTATTTGAGGTAGATATGTACATGAAGGCAGGGTAAAGTGACTAGGCATCAGGATAGATAATAATAAGGTATTTGAGGTAGATATGTACATGAAGGCAGGGTAAAGTGACCAGACATCAGGATAGATAATAATAAGGTATTTGAGGTAGATATGTACATGAAGGCAGGGTAAAGTGACTAGGCATCAGGATAGATAATAATAACAGTAAAATAAAGAACAGCAGTGTAAAAGAGTGCGTGTGTGTGTGTGTGTTTGTATTGTGTCGGTGTGTGTGTGTGTGTGTGTGTGTGTGTGTTACAGTGCATTCAGAAAGTATTCAGACCCCTTGACTTTTTCCACATTGTTACTTTACAGCCTTATTCTACAATCTGTTAAATAAGTTTTTTTCCTCATCAATCTACACACGAAACCCCATAATGACATCACAAAACCCCATAATGACATCACAAAACCCCATAATGACATCACAAAACCCCATAATGACATCACAAAACCCCATAATGACATCACAATACCCCATAATGACAAAGCAAAAACAGTTTTTTAGACATTTTTGCTCATTTACGTAAGTATTCAGACCCTTTCCTATGAGACTCAGAATTGAGCTCAGGTGCATCCTGTTTCCATTGATCATCCTTGAGATGTTTCTACAACTTGATTGGAGTCCACCGGTGGTAAATTCAATTGATTGGACATGATTTGGAAAGGCACACACCTGTCTATATTAAGGTCCCACAGTTGACAGTGCATGTCAGAGCAAAAACCAAGCTAGGGAATTGTCCATAGAGCGCCGAGACAGGATTGTGTCGAGGCACAAATCTGGGGAAGGTCCCCAAGAACACAGCGGACTTTATCATTCTTAAATGGAAGAAGTTTGGAACCACCAACACTCTTCCTAGAGCTGGCCGACCGGCCAAACTGAACAAATCAGCCAAGAGCTCCAGAGTTCCTCTGTGGAGATGGGAGAACCTTCCAGAAGGACAATCATCTCTGCAGCACTCCAACAATCAGGCCTTTATAGTAGAGTGGCCAGACGGAAGCCACTCCTCAGTAAAAGGCACATGACAGCCCGCTTGGAGTTTGCCAAAAGGCACCTAAAGACTCTCAGACCATGAGAAACAAGATTCTCTGGTCTGATGAAACCAAGATTGAACTCTTTGGCCTGAATGCCAAGCATCACATCTGGAGGAAACCTGGAACCATCCCTACGGTGAAGCATGGTGGTGGCAGCATCATGCTGTGGGGATGTTTTTCAATGGCAGGGACTGGGAGACTTTTCAGGATCGAGGGAAAGATGAATGGACCAAAGGCCAGAGAGATCCTTGATTAAAACCTGCTCCAGAGCGCTCAGGACCTCAGACTGGGGTGAAGGGTCACCATCCAACAGGATAACGACCCTAAGCACACAGCCAAAACAACGCAGAAGTGGCTTCGGGACAAGTCTCTGAATGTCCTTGAGTGGCCCAGCCAGAGCCCGGACTTGAACCCGATCGAACATCTCTGGAGAGACCTGAAAATAGCTGTGCAGCAACGCTCCCCATCCAACCTGACAGAGCTTGAGAGGATCTGCAGAGAAGAATGGGAGAAACTCCCCAAATACAGGTGTGCCAAGCTTGTAGCATCATACCCAAGAAGACTCGAGGCTGTAATCCCTGTCAAAGGTGCTTCAACAAAGTACTGAGTAAAGGGTCTGAATACTTATGTAAATGTGATATTTCAGTTATTCATTTTTAATACATTTGCAAAAAAAAACAAAAAAAACCTGTTCTTGCTTTGTCATTATGGGGTATTGTGATGTCATTATGGGGTATTGTGATGTCATTATGGGGTATTGTGATGTCATTATGGGGCATTGTGTAGATTGACCAGGAGATAAAAAAAAAAAAAAAAAATTAAATACATTTTAGAATAACAAAATGTGGAAAAAGTGAAGGGGTCTGAATACTTTCCGAAGGCACTGTGTGTGTGTGTGTGTGTGTGTGGTGTGTGTGTGTGTGTGTGTGTGTGTGTGTGTGTGTGTGTGTGTGTGTGTGTGTGTGTAGTGTGTGTGTGTGTGTGTGTGTGTGTGTGTGTGTGTGTGTGTGTGTGTGTGTGTGTGTGTGTGCGTGTGTGTGTATGTGCGTCCGAGAAAAGGGTTTGTGTTTGATGGGCATCACATCATCAACATATATGAAAATGGCTCCAAGAATAAAGAAGCACAATAAGACATTGTTGAGGCGTGTATTGTACATGTTACCACCCTACTGTTGTGCTATTTCTAGGAAACCGGTACTGCAAAAAAACATATCTTCTCTGTGGAAGAAGAGTCCTTGACAATTATTCTATGGACTATAGAACAGGGCTAGATGGTAGCAACACAGTAGACAGCTGTAGGGGGTGGAGTCTAGTTGACAGCTGTAGGGGGTGGAGTCTAGTTGACAGCTGTAGGGGGTGGAGTCTAGTTGACAGCTGTAGGGGGTGGAGTCTAGTTGACAGCTGTAGGGGGTGGAGTCTAGTTGACAGCTGTAGGGGTGGAGTCTAGTTGACAGCTGTAGGGGGTGGAGTCTAGTTGACAGCTGTAGGGGGTGGAGTCTAGTTGACAGCTGTAGGGGGTGGAGTCTAGTAGACAGCTGTAGGGGTGGAGTCTAGTTGACAGCTGTAGGGGTGGAGTCTAGTTGACAGCTGTAGGGGGTGGAGTCTAGTTGACAGCTGTAGGGGGTGGAGTCTAGTTGACAGCTGTAGGGGGTGGAGTCTAGTTGACAGCTGTAGGGGGTGGAGTCTAGTTGACAGCTGTAGGGGGTGGAGTCTAGTTGACAGCTGTAGGGGGTGGAGTCTAGTTGACAGCTGTAGGGGGTGGAGTCTAGTTGACAGCTGTAGGGGGTGGAGTCTAGTTGACAGCTGTAGGGGGTGGAGTCTAGTTGACAGCTGTAGGGGGTGGAGTCTAGTTGACAGCTGTAGGGGGTGGAGTCTAGTTGACAGCTGTAATATGGTAGAGCTCTGTATTCCCTCACGCTTTCAGAAACTATTCAGATCTCATTGGGAGGAGGAGGCTCAGTGATAATTCCATGACTCCCGTTCTTCTGGTTCAGAAGAGAATAAAGAAAGAAACTGAGGAACAGATAGGCTAAACAACAGGCTAGTACTCTGTTATGAAGCTGACTGTAAAGCAGGTGATAGGCTAACTGACATCGTTTCAGTCAATTGGAGGTGTACCTGTGGATGTATTTCAAGGCCTACCTTCAAACTCAGTGCCTCTTTGCTTGACATCATAGGAAAATCAAAAGAAATCAGCCAAGACCTCAGAAAAAAATTGTAGACCTCCACAAGTCTGGTTCATCCTTGGAAGCAATTTCCAAATGCCTGAATATAACACGTTCATCTGTACAAACAATAGTATGCAAGTATAAACACCATGGGACCACACAGCCGTCATACCGCTCAGGAAGGAGACGCGTTCTGTCTCCTAAAGATGAACGTACTTTGGTGCGAAAACTGCAAATCAATCCCAGAACAACAGCAAAGGACCTTGTGAAGATGCTGAAGGAAACAGGTACAAAAGTATCTATATCCACAGTAAAATGAGTCCTATATCAACATAACCTGAAAGGCCGCTCAGCAAGGAAGAAGCCACTGCTCCAAAACCGCCATAAAAAAAGCCAGACTGCGGTTGCAACTGCACATGGAGACAAAGATTGTACTTTTTGGAGAAATGTCCTCTGGTCTGATGAAACAGTAATAGAACTGTTTGGCCATAATGACCATCGTTATGTTTGGAGGAAAAAGGGAGAGGCTTGCAAGCCGAAGAAGACCATCCCAACCGTGAAGCACGGGGGTGGCAGCATCATGTTGTGAGGGTGCTTTGCTGCAGGAGGGACTGGTGCACTTCACAAAATAGATGGCATCATGAGGCAGGAAAATGATGTGGATATATTGAAGCAACATCTCAAGACATCAGTCAGGAAGTTAAAGCTTGGTCGCAAATGGTGGCAAATGGCTTAACAAAGTCAAGGTATTGGAGTGGCCATCACAAAGTCCTGACCTCAACCCTGTAGAAAATTTGTGGGCAGAACTGAACAAGCCTGTGCGAGGAAGGAGGCCTACAAACCTGACTCAGTTACAGCAGCTCTGTCAGGAGGAATGGGACAAAATTCACCCAACTTATTGTGGGAAGCTTGTGGAAGGCTACCCGAAACGTTTGACCCAAGTTAAACAATTTAAAGGCAATGCTACCAAATACTAATTGAGTGTATGTAAACTTCTGACCCACTGGGAATGTGATGAAAGAAATAAAAGCTGAAATAAATCATTCTCTCTACTATTATTCTGACATTTCACATTCTTAAAATAAAGTGGTGATTCTACCTGACCTAACACAGGGAATTTTAACTCGGATTAAATGTCAGGAATTGTGAAAAACTGAGTTTAACTGTATTTGGCTAAGGTGTATGTAAACTTCCGACTTCAACTGTATATACTGTATTTTATACCAACTATCACACCATGCCAATACTGCTTGGCCATCGCTCATCCATATATTTATATGTACATATTCTCATTCACCCCTTTAGATTTGTGTGTATTAGGTAGTTGTTGGGGAATTGATAGAGTACTTGTTACATATTACTGCACTGTCGGAACTAGAAGCACAAGCATTTCGCTACAGTCGCATTAACATCTGCTAACCATGTGTATGTGGCCAATAAAATTTGACTTGAGGCTGACTGTAAAGCAGGTAGAAACAGGGCAGTACTCTGGTATGAGGCTGACTGTAAAGCAGGTAGAAACAGGCTGGTACTCTGGTATGAGGCTGACTGTAAAGCAGGTAGAAACAGGGCAGTACTCTGGTATGAGGCTGACTGTAAAGCAGGTAGAAACAGGGCAGTACTCTGGTATGAGGCTGACTGTAAAGCAGGTAGAAACAGGGCAGTACTCTGGTATGAGGCTGACTGTAAAGCAGGTAGAAACAGGGCAGTACTCTGGTATGAGGCTGACTGTAAAGCAGGTAGGAACAGGGCAGTACTCTGGTATGAGGCTGACTGTAAAGCAGGTAGAAACAGGGCAGTACTCTGGTATGAGGCTGACTGTAAAGCAGGTAGAAACAGGCTGGTACTCTGGTATGAGGCTGACTGTAAAGCAGGTAGAAACAGGGCAGTACTCTGGTATGAGGCTGACTGTAAAGCAGGTAGGAACAGGGCAGTACTCTGGTATGAGGCTGACTGTAAAGCAGGTAGAAACAGGGCAGTACTCTGGTATGAGGCTGACTGTAAAGCAGGTAGAAACAGGGCAGTACTCTGGTATGAGGCTGACTGTAAAGCAGGTAGAAACAGGGCAGTACTCTGGTATGAGGCTGACTGTAAAGCAGGTAGAAACAGGGCAGTACTCTGGTATGAGGCTGACTGTAAAGCAGGTAGAAACAGGGCAGTACTCTGGTAGGAGGCTGACTGTAAAGCAGGTAGAAACAGGGCAGTACTCTGGTATGAGGCTGACTGTAAAGCAGGTAGAAACAGGGCAGTACTCTGGTATGAGGCTGACTGTAAAGCAGGTAGAAACAGGGCAGTACTCTGGTATGAGGCTGACTGTAAAGCAGGTAGGAACAGGGCAGTACTCTGGTATGAGGCTGACTGTAAAGCAGGTAGAAACAGGCTGGTACTCTGGTATGAGGACTGACTGTAAAGCAGGTAGAAACAGGGCAGTACTCTGGTATGAGGCTGACTGTAAAGCAGGTCGAAACAGGGCAGTACTCTGGTAGGAGGCTGACTGTAAAGCAGGTAGAAACAGGGCAGTACTCTGGTATGAGGCTGACTGTAAAGCAGGTAGAAACAGGGCAGTACTCTGGTATGAGGCTGACTGTAAAGCAGGTAGAAACAGGGCAGTACTCTGGTATGAGGCTGACTGTAAAGCAGGTAGAAACAGGGCAGTACTCTGGTAGGAGGCTGACTGTAAAGCAGGTAGGAACAGGGCAGTACTCTGGTAGGAGGCTGACTGAAAAGCAGGTAGAAACAGGCTGGTACTCTGGCATGAGGACTGACTGTAAAGCAGGTAGAAACAGGGCAGTACTCTGGTATGAGGCTGACTGTAAAGCAGGTAGAAACAGGCTGGTACTCTGGTATGAGGACTGACTGTAAAGCAGGTAGAAACAGGGCAGTACTCTGGTAGGAGGACTGACTGTAAAGCGGGTAGGAACAGGGCAGTACTCTGGTATGAGGCTGACTGTAAAGCAGGTAGGAACAGGGCAGTACTCTGGTATGAGGACTGACTGTAAAGCAGGTAGAAACAGGGCAGTACTCTGGTATGAGGCTGACTGTAAAGCAGGTAGAAACAGGGCAGTACTCTGGTATGAGGCTGACTGTAAAGCAG
This sequence comes from Salmo salar, assembly GCF_965601325.2. Classification (NCBI taxonomy): domain Eukaryota; kingdom Metazoa; phylum Chordata; class Actinopteri; order Salmoniformes; family Salmonidae; genus Salmo; species Salmo salar. The sequence goes on from NC_138304.1 coordinate 108,124,749, forward strand.
GTAGAAACAGGGCAGTACTCTGGTATGAGGCTCACTGTAAAGCAGGTAGAAACAGGGCAGTACTCTGGTATGAGGCTGACTGTAAAGCAGGTAGAAACAGGGCAGTACTCTGGTATGAGGCTGACTGTAAAGCAGGTAGAAACAGGGCAGTACTCTGGTATGAGGCTGACTGTAAAGCAGGTAGAAACAGGGCAGTACTCTGGTATGAGGCTGACTGTAAAGCAGGTGGAAACAGGGCAGTACTCTGGTATGAGGCTGACTGTAAAGCAGGTGGAAACAGGGCAGTACTCTGGTATGAGGCTGACTGTAAAGCAGGTTGAAACAGGGCAGTACTCTGGTATGAGGCTGACTGTAAAGCAGGTAGAAACAGGGCAGTACTCTGGTATGAGGACTGACTGTAAAGCAGGTAGAAACAGGGCAGTACTCTGATATGAGGCTGACTGTAAAGCAGGTAGGAACAGGCTGGTACTCTGGTAGGAGGACTGACTGTAAAGCAGGTAGAAAATAAGTGTTTATAAATGATGAAAAGACTATGGAGGCGTAGACAGGGGTTGGTACCCTGTCCCTTCCACTCTGTTCCCTACACCCTATGGGTCCTGTTCAAAGTCATCTACTATGTAGGAATATGGTGCCTGAGGAAAACAATGCAGCTGTAGACAGCAGGGAATAAAAGCCAGTTTGACTGCAAAGATGTAATCATCATTTACTTGACTTAAATTATTGGTACGGTACAATAAGCGAGATGATTGATCAACCTATATAGTCTACGACATGTTTTGATCAGAATGACATAACCGTAGGGCTGTAGGTATGTAATGATGGTTACCTGGTTGAGACATGAAAACATGTACAATATATTATCAGATTAATCATTATGAAACATCAATAGGCAGAGAATAAAATCAATAACCTTTTAAAACTATTGTTCTTCCAATCAATCAAATAACAACTAGACATTAAACGGGCCATTTAGATTCTATTCATCAAAAAATGAAATTAATTAGAAAGTAAAATGTGTTGTTTGTAAATCCACTTAAGATAGGGGTCTGTGATTGGATAGGCAAGGGCCATCGTGATCTTTATAGCAGGTCTATAAATCCATTAGATCACTGTGCGGTCTGTGCTGTTATTGGATCACTGAGTGGACCACTTTTGATCTCCCCGACACTGTTGAACTGATTGGCCAGTTCCTGGACCACTGATGTTCTTCCCAACCTGGTCGTTTCTCCTCTTCTCCATGATCAAGTCCTCCAAACACTGAAACTCCAGCATGTGAGACTGTTTATCTGACATTAGGATCTTTAACCTGTATGGCTGTTTTCCTATCCGGATCTCTCCACCCATTTTGAACTCTCGTTTGCCAAATCTGCACCAAGCGGCAAAACACTCTGAATTTCTCCAGCTCAACTCTCCGTCTTTAGCTCCTACCTGTTCCATAGCGTTCTGAACCACCATCTCGGCGCCGAGTGCTTTGAATTTATACAGCTCGTTGACTATCCTACATCTCCTTCCCTGGCTGGCGTCTGTCAGGAAGCTATTCTTTATCTCTGCTCTGTGCAGGTGCACCACCTGGAAGTCACCGACATACACCGCCCAGTGGGGGTACTGTCCCGTTGTTACAAACTCCAGCAGGTCACCTGCCTTGCATTTGTTTAGTAGGATCTCTGGGGAGTAGGTTTCCATGGCCGCTGTCTTGACGCTCTTCTCGTAAATACATTCCCCCCGGTGGTAAACGGCGCACTCCACCTCGTTACTCATGTCGTAGTGTTTCTGTTCCGTACCAGTGTGATGCTCTTTATCCGCTCCATCTACGTTACTGTTTTCACCCTCCGGTTCCTCGTCATCTGTTGAGAAAATATAAGACACTCCGATCCGCGGACCTTCCTCAGTGTCCAGCCCGTTGGGGTCCACTGTGGGAACTTCTGCGTAACTTTGATGTGACAGTTTCATTTTATCCACCTGGTTACCCATGCCTCCTCCCTCGGTAGCAGATAGGCGGTCCACCTGTTAAAAGCCGAGGATCATCGCCATCTGTAGCCGCCTCTGTGTCACACAGCCCGGGTAAAACAAATGACGCCCTCCCGAAGGGCTCCGATCCATCTGTAGCCGCAGGTCTCCTACAAAAAGCAAAATAGTATTCCCAAGCAGCAGTCTGCTGTGATGAAGTCTATTCAGATCAACAAGTGTCTTGCTGTGGATGGATGGAGAATAACAGCATTAGTATTCAGGCAATACAGTTGCCATCCGTCCAGGTGTAGGCTCGTCCCCCTACATGCGCCTCACCTGATATTCGCTAGGCTATTCTCCATGCGTAAAGTTGGAACATTAAACTAATCACGAGCAATACGATTAGGTCGGAACAACAAAAACAATAATACACTTGATGTTATTCGTGCCCGGTGACTAAAATGTATCTTACGTCCGTGCTGTCCGTTAAAGCAGGATGGTACTAATAGTTTCCGCAGTGGTGTAGTTAATAACACCACGGAGGAAATAATGAAACCTGCAAGTGCTTGCGGATTCGATGGCAGGCAGATCTCGGTCTTTGGCACAGCTACAACGACTGGTACAAACGCTTCTTCTCATTTAAAGCTGTAGTGCTTATTTTCTTTTCATCGTGGTTCACATTCTGAGTTCCCCAACTCTAATAAAACGATAGGCTACAAAGTGAATGTGTTGCTATAAATTATTACAACCCATTCTGCTCACAGGCTTCAATAATATTCTACTCCATCGGGAATAAATATGATGTAGATCAATGTGTACCACTACATAACTGTGTTGTTAATTAAACATATGCAGCAACCTTGTCATTACTGGAGAACATTGTATTAAAATCCTACATCGTAATATATTTGTAATATCAGAGTGCAAATAAAGTTGAACCTGTTTGTACTGTTGTTACATTTACATTTTAGTCATTTAGCAGATACTCTTATCCAGAGCGACTTACAGTAGTGAATGCATACATTTCATTTCATTTTTTTTTTATTTTTTTTCTGTGCTGGCACACCATGGGAATCGAACCCACAACCCTGGCGTTGCAAACACCATGCTCTACCAACTGAGCTACAGGGAAGGCACAAGAGGAAGAGAGATTGTTTTTCTTCCTTTTACCTCTGATAGCAGGGCACTCACATCGTCTAGTCTACTAAACTGTTCCTTAGTGTCCTTAGTGTCTCACATCGTCTAGTCTACTAAACTGTTCCTTAGTGTCTCACATCGTCTAGTCTACTAAACTGTTCCTTAGTGTCTCACATCGTCTAGTCTACTAAACTGTTCCTTAGTGTCTCACATCGTCTAGTCTACTAAACTGTTCCTTAGTGTCCTTAGTGTCTCACATCGTCTAGTCTACTAAACTGTTCCTTAGTGTCTCACATCGTCTAGTCTACTAAACTGTTCCTTAGTGTCCTTAGTGTCTCACATCGTCTAGTCTACTAAACTGTTCCTTAGTGTCTCACATCGTCTAGTCTACTAAACTGTTCCTTAGTGTCTCACATCGTCTAGTCTACTAAACTGTTCCTTAGTGTCCTTAGTGTCTCACATCGTCTAGTCTACTAAACTGTTCCTTAGTGTCTCACATCGTCTAGTCTACTAAACTGTTCCTTAGTGTCTCACATCGTCTAGTCTACTAAACTGTTCCTTAGTGTCTCACATCGTCTAGTCTACTAAACTGTTCCTTAGTGTCTCACATCGTCTAGTCTACTAAACTGTTCCTTAGTGTCCTTAGTGTCTCACATCGTCTAGTCTACTAAACTGTTCCTTAGTGTCTCACATCGTCTAGTCTACTAAACTGTTCCTTAGTGTCTCACATCGTCTAGTCTACTAAACTGTTCCTTAGTGTCCTTAGTGTCTCACATCGTCTAGTCTACTAAACTGTTCCTTAGTGTCTCACATCGTCTAGTCTACTAAACTGTTCCTTAGTGTCCTTAGTGTCTCACATCGTCTAGTCTACTAAACTGTTCCTTAGTGTCTCACATCGTCTAGTCTACTAAACTGTTCCTTAGTGTCTCACATCGTCTAGCCTACTAAACTGTTCCTTAGTGTCTCACATCGTCTAGTCTACTAAACTGTTCCTTAGTGTCTCACATCGTCTAGTCTACTAAACTGTTCCTTAGTGTCTCACATCGTCTAGTCTACTAAACTGTTCCTTAGTGTCCTTAGTGTCTCACATCGTCTAGTCTACTAAACTGTTCCTTAGTGTCTCACATCGTCTAGTCTACTAAACTGTTCCTTAGTGTCCTTAGTGTCTCACATCGTCTAGTCTACTAAACTGTTCCTTAGTGTCTCACATCGTCTAGTCTACTAAACTGTTCCTTAGTGTCTCACATCGTCTAGTCTACTAAACTGTTCCTTAGTGTCTCACATCGTCTAGTCTACTAAACTGTTCCTTAGTGTCTCACATCGTCTAGTCTACTAAACTGTTCCTTAGTGTCCTTAGTGTCTCACATCGTCTAGTCTACTAAACTGTTCCTTAGTGTCTCACATCGTCTAGTCTACTAAACTGTTCCTTAGTGTCCTTAGTGTCTCACATCGTCTAGTCTACTAAACTGTTCCTTAGTGTCTCACATCGTCTAGTCTACTAAACTGTTCCTTAGTGTCTCACATCGTCTAGTCTACTAAACTGTTCCTTAGTGTCCTTAGTGTCTCACATCGTCTAGTCTACTAAACTGTTCCTTAGTGTCTCACATCGTCTAGTCTACTAAACTGTTCCTTAGTGTCCTTAGTGTCTCACATCGTCTAGTCTACTAAACTGTTCCTTAGTGTCTCACATCGTCTAGTCTACTAAACTGTTCCTTAGTGTCTCACATCGTCTAGTCTACTAAACTGTTCCTTAGTGTCTCACATCGTCTAGTCTACTAAACTGTTCCTTAGTGTCTCACATCGTCTAGTCTACTAAACTGTTCCTTAGTGTCTCACATCGTCTAGTCTACTAAACTGTTCCTTAGTGTCCTTAGTGTCTCACATCGTCTAGTCTACTAAACTGTTCCTTAGTGTCTCACATCGTCTAGTCTACTAAACTGTTCCTTAGTGTCCTTAGTGTCTCACATCGTCTAGTCTACTAAACTGTTCCTTAGTGTCTCACATCGTCTAGTCTACTAAACTGTTCCTTAGTGTCTCACATCGTCTAGTCTACTAAACTGTTCCTTAGTGTCTCACATCGTCTAGTCTACTAAACTGTTCCTTAGTGTCCTTAGTGTCTCACATCGTCTAGTCTACTAAACTGTTCCTTAGTGTCTCACATCGTCTAGTCTACTAAACTGTTCCTTAGTGTCCTTAGTGTCTCACATCGTCTAGTCTACTAAACTGTTCCTTAGTGTCTCACATCGTCTAGTCTACTAAACTGTTCCTTAGTGTCTCACATCGTCTAGTCTACTAAACTGTTCCTTAGTGTCTCACATCGTCTAGTCTACTAAACTGTTCCTTAGTGTCTCACATCGTCTAGCCTACTAAACTGTTCCTTAGTGTCTCACATCGTCTAGTCTACTAAACTGTTCCTTAGTGTCCTTAGTGTCTCACATCGTCTAGTCTACTAAACTGTTCCTTAGTGTCTCACATCGTCTAGTCTACTAAACTGTTCCTTAGTGTCTCACATCGTCTAGTCTACTAAACTGTTCCTTAGTGTCTCACATCGTCTAGTCTACTAAACTGTTCCTTAGTGTCTCACATCGTCTAGTCTACTAAACTGTTCCTTAGTGTCTCACATCGTCTAGTCTACTAAACTGTTCCTTAGTGTCCTTAGTGTCTCACATCGTCTAGTCTACTAAACTGTTCCTTAGTGTCTCACATCGTCTAGTCTACTAAACTGTTCCTTAGTGTCCTTAGTGTCTCACATCGTCTAGTCTACTAAACTGTTCCTTAGTGTCTCACATCGTCTAGTCTACTAAACTGTTCCTTAGTGTCTCACATCGTCTAGTCTACTAAACTGTTCCTTAGTGTCTCACATCGTCTAGTCTACTAAACTGTTCCTTAGTGTCTCACATCGTCTAGCCTACTAAACTGTTCCTTAGTGTCTCACATCGTCTAGTCTACTAAACTGTTCCTTAGTGTCTCACATCGTCTAGTCTACTAAACTGTTCCTTAGTGTCTCACATCGTCTAGTCTACTAAACTGTTCCTTAGTGTCCTTAGTGTCTCACATCGTCTAGTCTACTAAACTGTTCCTTAGTGTCTCACATCGTCTAGTCTACTAAACTGTTCCTTAGTGTCTCACATCGTCTAGTCTACTAAACTGTTCCTTAGTGTCTCACATCGTCTAGTCTACTAAACTGTTCCTTAGTGTCCTTAGTGTCTCACATCGTCTAGTCTACTAAACTGTTCCTTAGTGTCTCACATCGTCTAGTCTACTAAACTGTTCCTTAGTGTCTCACATCGTCTAGTCTACTAAACTGTTCCTTAGTGTCTCACATCGTCTAGTCTACTAAACTGTTCCTTAGTGTCTCACATCGTCTAGTCTACTAAACTGTTCCTTAGTGTCCTTAGTGTCTCACATCGTCTAGTCTACTAAACTGTTCCTTAGTGTCTCACATCGTCTAGTCTACTAAACTGTTCCTTAGTGTCCTTAGTGTCTCACATCGTCTAGTCTACTAAACTGTTCCTTAGTGTCTCACATCGTCTAGTCTACTAAACTGTTCCTTAGTGTCTCACATCGTCTAGTCTACTAAACTGTTCCTTAGTGTCTCACATCGTCTAGTCTACTAAACTGTTCCTTAGTGTCTCACATCGTCTAGTCTACTAAACTGTTCCTTAGTGTCTCACATCGTCTAGTCTACTAAACTGTTCCTTAGTGTCTCACATCGTCTAGTCTACTAAACTGTTCCTTAGTGTCCTTAGTGTCTCACATCGTCTAGTCTACTAAACTGTTCCTTAGTGTCTCACATCGTCTAGTCTACTAAACTGTTCCTTAGTGTCCTTAGTGTCTCACATCGTCTAGTCTACTAAACTGTTCCTTAGTGTCCTTAGTGTCTCACATCGTCTAGTCTACTAAACTGTTCCTTAGTGTCCTTAGTGTCTCACATCGTCTAGTCTACTAAACTGTTCCTTAGTGTCCTTAGTGTCTCACATCGTCTAGTCTACTAAACTGTTCCTTAGTGTCCTTAGTGTCTCACATCGTCTAGCCTACTAAACTGTTCCTTAGTGTCTCACATCGTCTAGTCTACTAAACTGTTCCTTAGTGTCTCACATCGTCTAGTCTACTAAACTGTTCCTTAGTGTCTCACATCGTCTAGTCTACTAAACTGTTCCTTAGTGTCCTTAGTGTCTCACATCGTCTAGTCTACTAAACTGTTCCTTAGTGTCTCACATCGTCTAGTCTACTAAACTGTTCCTTAGTGTCCTTAGTGTCTCACATCGTCTAGTCTACTAAACTGTTCCTTAGTGTCTCACATCGTCTAGTCTACTAAACTGTTCCTTAGTGTCCTTAGTGTCTCACATCGTCTAGTCTACTAAACTGTTCCTTAGTGTCTCACATCGTCTAGTCTACTAAACTGTTCCTTAGTGTCTCACATCGTCTAGTCTACTAAACTGTTCCTTAGTGTCTCACATCGTCTAGTCTACTAAACTGTTCCTTAGTGTCCTTAGTGTCTCACATCGTCTAGTCTACTAAACTGTTCCTTAGTGTCTCACATCGTCTAGTCTACTAAACTGTTCCTTAGTGTCTCACATCGTCTAGTCTACTAAACTGTTCCTTAGTGTCTCACATCGTCTAGTCTACTAAACTGTTCCTTAGTGTCTCACATCGTCTAGTCTACTAAACTGTTCCTTAGTGTCTCACATCGTCTAGTCTACTAAACTGTTCCTTAGTGTCTCACATCGTCTAGTCTACTAAACTGTTCCTTAGTGTCTCACATCGTCTAGTCTACTAAACTGTTCCTTAGTGTCCTTAGTGTCTCACATCGTCTAGTCTACTAAACTGTTCCTTAGTGTCTCACATCGTCTAGTCTACTAAACTGTTCCTTAGTGTCCTTAGTGTCTCACATCGTCTAGTCTACTAAACTGTTCCTTAGTGTCTCACATCGTCTAGTCTACTAAACTGTTCCTTAGTGTCTCACATCGTCTAGTCTACTAAACTGTTCCTTAGTGTCTCACATCGTCTAGTCTACTAAACTGTTCCTTAGTGTCTCACATCGTCTAGTCTACTAAACTGTTCCTTAGTGTCTCACATCGTCTAGCCTACTAAACTGTTCCTTAGTGTCTCACATCGTCTAGTCTACTAAACTGTTCCTTAGTGTCCTTAGTGTCTCACATCGTCTAGTCTACTAAACTGTTCCTTAGTGTCTCACATCGTCTAGTCTACTAAACTGTTCCTTAGTGTCTCACATCGTCTAGTCTACTAAACTGTTCCTTAGTGTCTCACATCGTCTAGTCTACTAAACTGTTCCTTAGTGTCTCACATCGTCTAGTCTACTAAACTGTTCCTTAGTGTCTCACATCGTCTAGTCTACTAAACTGTTCCTTAGTGTCCTTAGTGTCTCACATCGTCTAGTCTACTAAACTGTTCCTTAGTGTCTCACATCGTCTAGTCTACTAAACTGTTCCTTAGTGTCCTTAGTGTCTCACATCGTCTAGTCTACTAAACTGTTCCTTAGTGTCTCACATCGTCTAGTCTACTAAACTGTTCCTTAGTGTCTCACATCGTCTAGTCTACTAAACTGTTCCTTAGTGTCCTTAGTGTCTCACATCGTCTAGTCTACTAAACTGTTCCTTAGTGTCTCACATCGTCTAGTCTACTAAACTGTTCCTTAGTGTCTCACATCGTCTAGTCTACTAAACTGTTCCTTAGTGTCTCACATCGTCTAGTCTACTAAACTGTTCCTTAGTGTCTCACATCGTCTAGTCTACTAAACTGTTCCTTAGTGTCCTTAGTGTCTCACATCGTCTAGTCTACTAAACTGTTCCTTAGTGTCTCACATCGTCTAGTCTACTAAACTGTTCCTTAGTGTCCTTAGTGTCTCACATCGTCTAGTCTACTAAACTGTTCCTTAGTGTCTCACATCGTCTAGTCTACTAAACTGTTCCTTAGTGTCTCACATCGTCTAGTCTACTAAACTGTTCCTTAGTGTCTCACATCGTCTAGTCTACTAAACTGTTCCTTAGTGTCCTTAGTGTCTCACATCGTCTAGTCTACTAAACTGTTCCTTAGTGTCTCACATCGTCTAGTCTACTAAACTGTTCCTTAGTGTCCTTAGTGTCTCACATCGTCTAGTCTACTAAACTGTTCCTTAGTGTCTCACATCGTCTAGTCTACTAAACTGTTCCTTAGTGTCTCACATCGTCTAGTCTACTAAACTGTTCCTTAGTGTCTCACATCGTCTAGTCTACTAAACTGTTCCTTAGTGTCTCACATCGTCTAGTCTACTAAACTGTTCCTTAGTGTCTCACATCGTCTAGTCTACTAAACTGTTCCTTAGTGTCTCACATCGTCTAGTCTACTAAACTGTTCCTTAGTGTCTCACATCGTCTAGCCTACTAAACTGTTCCTTAGTGTCTCACATCGTCTAGTCTACTAAACTGTTCCTTAGTGTCTCACATCGTCTAGTCTACTAAACTGTTCCTTAGTGTCTCACATCGTCTAGTCTACTAAACTGTTCCTTAGTGTCTCACATCGTCTAGTCTACTAAACTGTTCCTTAGTGTCTCACATCGTCTAGTCTACTAAACTGTTCCTTAGTGTCCTTAGTGTCTCACATCGTCTAGTCTACTAAACTGTTCCTTAGTGTCTCACATCGTCTAGTCTACTAAACTGTTCCTTAGTGTCTCACATCGTCTAGTCTACTAAACTGTTCCTTAGTGTCTCACATCGTCTAGTCTACTAAACTGTTCCTTAGTGTCTCACATCGTCTAGTCTACTAAACTGTTCCTTAGTGTCTCACATCGTCTAGTCTACTAAACTGTTCCTTAGTGTCTCACATCGTCTAGTCTACTAAACTGTTCCTTAGTGTCTCACATCGTCTAGTCTACTAAACTGTTCCTTAGTGTCTCACATCGTCTAGTCTACTAAACTGTTCCTTAGTGTCCTTAGTGTCTCACATCGTCTAGTCTACTAAACTGTTCCTTAGTGTCTCACATCGTCTAGTCTACTAAACTGTTCCTTAGTGTCCTTAGTGTCTCACATCGTCTAGTCTACTAAACTGTTCCTTAGTGTCTCACATCGTCTAGTCTACTAAACTGTTCCTTAGTGTCTCACATCGTCTAGCCTACTAAACTGTTCCTTAGTGTCTCACATCGTCTAGTCTACTAAACTGTTCCTTAGTGTCTCACATCGTCTAGTCTACTAAACTGTTCCTTAGTGTCTCACATCGTCTAGTCTACTAAACTGTTCCTTAGTGTCTCACATCGTCTAGTCTACTAAACTGTTCCTTAGTGTCTCACATCGTCTAGTCTACTAAACTGTTCCTTAGTGTCTCACATCGTCTAGTCTACTAAACTGTTCCTTAGTGTCCTTAGTGTCTCACATCGTCTAGTCTACTAAACTGTTCCTTAGTGTCTCACATCGTCTAGTCTACTAAACTGTTCCTTAGTGTCCTTAGTGTCTCACATCGTCTAGTCTACTAAACTGTTCCTTAGTGTCTCACATCGTCTAGTCTACTAAACTGTTCCTTAGTGTCTCACATCGTCTAGTCTACTAAACTGTTCCTTAGTGTCTCACATCGTCTAGTCTACTAAACTGTTCCTTAGTGTCTCACATCGTCTAGTCTACTAAACTGTTCCTTAGTGTCTCACATCGTCTAGTCTACTAAACTGTTCCTTAGTGTCTCACATCGTCTAGTCTACTAAACTGTTCCTTAGTGTCTCACATCGTCTAGTCTACTAAACTGTTCCTTAGTGTCTCACATCGTCTAGTCTACTAAACTGTTCCTTAGTGTCTCACATCGTCTAGTCTACTAAACTGTTCCTTAGTGTCTCACATCGTCTAGTCTACTAAACTGTTCCTTAGTGTCCTTAGTGTCTCACATCGTCTAGTCTACTAAACTGTTCCTTAGTGTCTCACATCGTCTAGTCTACTAAACTGTTCCTTAGTGTCTCACATCGTCTAGTCTACTAAACTGTTCCTTAGTGTCTCACATCGTCTAGTCTACTAAACTGTTCCTTAGTGTCCTTAGTGTCTCACATCGTCTAGTCTACTAAACTGTTCCTTAGTGTCTCACATCGTCTAGTCTACTAAACTGTTCCTTAGTGTCTCACATCGTCTAGTCTACTAAACTGTTCCTTAGTGTCCTTAGTGTCTCACATCGTCTAGTCTACTAAACTGTTCCTTAGTGTCCTTAGTGTCTCACATCGTCTAGTCTACTAAACTGTTCCTTAGTGTCTCACATCGTCTAGTCTACTAAACTGTTCCTTAGTGTCCTTAGTGTCTCACATCGTCTAGTCTACTAAACTGTTCCTTAGTGTCTCACATCGTCTAGTCTACTAAACTGTTCCTTAGTGTCCTTAGTGTCTCACATCGTCTAGTCTACTAAACTGTTCCTTAGTGTCTCACATCGTCTAGCCTACTAAACTGTTCCTTAGTGTCTCACATCGTCTAGTCTACTAAACTGTTCCTTAGTGTCTCACATCGTCTAGTCTACTAAACTGTTCCTTAGTGTCTCACATCGTCTAGTCTACTAAACTGTTCCTTAGTGTCTCACATCGTCTAGTCTACTAAACTGTTCCTTAGTGTCTCACATCGTCTAGTCTACTAAACTGTTCCTTAGTGTCTCACATCGTCTAGTCTACTAAACTGTTCCTTAGTGTCTCACATCGTCTAGTCTACTAAACTGTTCCTTAGTGTCTCACATCGTCTAGTCTACTAAACTGTTCCTTAGTGTCTCACATCGTCTAGTCTACTAAACTGTTCCTTAGTGTCTCACATCGTCTAGTCTACTAAACTGTTCCTTAGTGTCTCACATCGTCTAGTCTACTAAACTGTTCCTTAGTGTCTCACATCGTCTAGTCTACTAAACTGTTCCTTAGTGTCTCACATCGTCTAGTCTACTAAACTGTTCCTTAGTGTCCTTAGTGTCTCACATCGTCTAGTCTACTAAACTGTTCCTTAGTGTCTCACATCGTCTAGTCTACTAAACTGTTCCTTAGTGTCCTTAGTGTCTCACATCGTCTAGTCTACTAAACTGTTCCTTAGTGTCTCACATCGTCTAGTCTACTAAACTGTTCCTTAGTGTCTCACATCGTCTAGTCTACTAAACTGTTCCTTAGTGTCTCACATCGTCTAGTCTACTAAACTGTTCCTTAGTGTCCTTAGTGTCTCACATCGTCTAGTCTACTAAACTGTTCCTTAGTGTCTCACATCGTCTAGTCTACTAAACTGTTCCTTAGTGTCTCACATCGTCTAGTCTACTAAACTGTTCCTTAGTGTCTCACATCGTCTAGTCTACTAAACTGTTCCTTAGTGTCTCACATCGTCTAGTCTACTAAACTGTTCCTTAGTGTCTCACATCGTCTAGCCTACTAAACTGTTCCTTAGTGTCTCACATCGTCTAGTCTACTAAACTGTTCCTTAGTGTCTCACATCGTCTAGTCTACTAAACTGTTCCTTAGTGTCTCACATCGTCTAGTCTACTAAACTGTTCCTTAGTGTCTCACATCGTCTAGTCTACTAAACTGTTCCTTAGTGTCTCACATCGTCTAGTCTACTAAACTGTTCCTTAGTGTCTCACATCGTCTAGTCTACTAAACTGTTCCTTAGTGTCCTTAGTGTCTCACATCGTCTAGTCTACTAAACTGTTCCTTAGTGTCTCACATCGTCTAGTCTACTAAACTGTTCCTTAGTGTCTCACATCGTCTAGTCTACTAAACTGTTCCTTAGTGTCTCACATCGTCTAGTCTACTAAACTGTTCCTTAGTGTCTCACATCGTCTAGTCTACTAAACTGTTCCTTAGTGTCTCACATCGTCTAGTCTACTAAACTGTTCCTTAGTGTCTCACATCGTCTAGTCTACTAAACTGTTCCTTAGTGTCTCACATCGTCTAGTCTACTAAACTGTTCCTTAGTGTCTCACATCGTCTAGTCTACTAAACTGTTCCTTAGTGTCTCACATCGTCTAGCCTACTAAACTGTTCCTTAGTGTCTCACATCGTCTAGTCTACTAAACTGTTCCTTAGTGTCTCACATCGTCTAGTCTACTAAACTGTTCCTTAGTGTCTCACATCGTCTAGTCTACTAAACTGTTCCTTAGTGTCCTTAGTGTCTCACATCGTCTAGTCTACTAAACTGTTCCTTAGTGTCCTTAGTGTCTCACATCGTCTAGTCTACTAAACTGTTCCTTAGTGTCCTTAGTGTCTCACATCGTCTAGTCTACTAAACTGTTCCTTAGTGTCTCACATCGTCTAGTCTACTAAACTGTTCCTTAGTGTCTCACATCGTCTAGTCTACTAAACTGTTCCTTAGTGTCCTTAGTGTCTCACATCGTCTAGTCTACTAAACTGTTCCTTAGTGTCTCACATCGTCTAGTCTACTAAACTGTTCCTTAGTGTCCTTAGTGTCTCACATCGTCTAGTCTACTAAACTGTTCCTTAGTGTCTCACATCGTCTAGTCTACTAAACTGTTCCTTAGTGTCTCACATCGTCTAGTCTACTAAACTGTTCCTTAGTGTCTCACATCGTCTAGTCTACTAAACTGTTCCTTAGTGTCTCACATCGTCTAGTCTACTAAACTGTTCCTTAGTGTCCTTAGTGTCTCACATCGTCTAGTCTACTAAACTGTTCCTTAGTGTCTCACATCGTCTAGTCTACTAAACTGTTCCTTAGTGTCTCACATCGTCTAGTCTACTAAACTGTTCCTTAGTGTCTCACATCGTCTAGCCTACTAAACTGTTCCTTAGTGTCTCACATCGTCTAGTCTACTAAACTGTTCCTTAGTGTCTCACATCGTCTAGTCTACTAAACTGTTCCTTAGTGTCTCACATCGTCTAGTCTACTAAACTGTTCCTTAGTGTCTCACATCGTCTAGTCTACTAAACTGTTCCTTAGTGTCTCACATCGTCTAGTCTACTAAACTGTTCCTTAGTGTCTCACATCGTCTAGTCTACTAAACTGTTCCTTAGTGTCCTTAGTGTCTCACATCGTCTAGTCTACTAAACTGTTCCTTAGTGTCTCACATCGTCTAGTCTACTAAACTGTTCCTTAGTGTCTCACATCGTCTAGTCTACTAAACTGTTCCTTAGTGTCTCACATCGTCTAGTCTACTAAACTGTTCCTTAGTGTCTCACATCGTCTAGTCTACTAAACTGTTCCTTAGTGTCTCACATCGTCTAGTCTACTAAACTGTTCCTTAGTGTCTCACATCGTCTAGTCTACTAAACTGTTCCTTAGTGTCTCACATCGTCTAGCCTACTAAACTGTTCCTTAGTGTCTCACATCGTCTAGTCTACTAAACTGTTCCTTAGTGTCTCACATCGTCTAGCCTACTAAACTGTTCCTTAGTGTCTCACATCGTCTAGTCTACTAAACTGTTCCTTAGTGTCCTTAGTGTCTCACATCGTCTAGTCTACTAAACTGTTCCTTAGTGTCTCACATCGTCTAGTCTACTAAACTGTTCCTTAGTGTCCTTAGTGTCTCACATCGTCTAGTCTACTAAACTGTTCCTTAGTGTCTCACATCGTCTAGTCTACTAAACTGTTCCTTAGTGTCCTTAGTGTCTCACATCGTCTAGTCTACTAAACTGTTCCTTAGTGTCTCACATCGTCTAGTCTACTAAACTGTTCCTTAGTGTCTCACATCGTCTAGTCTACTAAACTGTTCCTTAGTGTCTCACATCGTCTAGTCTACTAAACTGTTCCTTAGTGTCTCACATCGTCTAGTCTACTAAACTGTTCCTTAGTGTCCTTAGTGTCTCACATCGTCTAGTCTACTAAACTGTTCCTTAGTGTCTCACATCGTCTAGTCTACTAAACTGTTCCTTAGTGTCCTTAGTGTCTCACATCGTCTAGTCTACTAAACTGTTCCTTAGTGTCTCACATCGTCTAGTCTACTAAACTGTTCCTTAGTGTCTCACATCGTCTAGTCTACTAAACTGTTCCTTAGTGTCTCACATCGTCTAGTCTACTAAACTGTTCCTTAGTGTCTCACATCGTCTAGTCTACTAAACTGTTCCTTAGTGTCCTTAGTGTCTCACATCGTCTAGCCTACTAAACTGTTCCTTAGTATCCTTAGTGTCTCACATCGTCTAGTCTACTAAACTGTTCCTTAGTGTCCTTAGTGTCTCACATCGTCTAGTCTACTAAACTGTTCCTTAGTGTCCTTAGTGTCTCACATCGTCTAGCCTACTAAACTGTTCCATAGTGTCTCACATCGTCTAGTCTACTAAACTGTTCCTTAGTGTCTCACATCGTCTAGTCTACTAAACTGTTCCTTAGTGTCTCACATCGTCTAGTCTACTAAACTGTTCCTTAGTGTCTCACATCGTCTAGTCTACTAAACTGTTCCTTAGTGTCTCACATCGTCTAGTCTACTAAACTGTTCCTTAGTGTCTCACATCGTCTAGTCTACTAAACTGTTCCTTAGTGTCTCACATCGTCTAGTCTACTAAACTGTTCCTTAGTGTCTCACATCGTCTAGTCTACTAAACTGTTCCTTAGTGTCTCACATCGTCTAGTCTACTAAACTGTTCCTTAGTGTCTCACATCGTCTAGTCTACTAAACTGTTCCTTAGTGTCTCACATCGTCTAGTCTACTAAACTGTTCCTTAGTGTCTCACATCGTCTAGTCTACTAAACTGTTCCTTAGTGTCTCACATCGTCTAGTCTACTAAACTGTTCCTTAGTGTCTCACATCGTCTAGTCTACTAAACTGTTCCTTAGTGTCTCACATCGTCTAGTCTACTAAACTGTTCCTTAGTGTCTCACATCGTCTAGTCTACTAAACTGTTCCTTAGTGTCTCACATCGTCTAGTCTACTAAACTGTTCCTTAGTGTCTCACATCGTCTAGTCTACTAAACTGTTCCTTAGTGTCTCACATCGTCTAGTCTACTAAACTGTTCCTTAGTGTCTCACATCGTCTAGTCTACTAAACTGTTCCTTAGTGTCCTTAGTGTCTCACATCGTCTAGTCTACTAAACTGTTCCTTAGTGTCTCACATCGTCTAGTCTACTAAACTGTTCCTTAGTGTCCTTAGTGTCTCACATCGTCTAGTCTACTAAACTGTTCCTTAGTGTCTCACATCGTCTAGTCTACTAAACTGTTCCTTAGTGTCTCACATCGTCTAGTCTACTAAACTGTTCCTTAGTGTCTCACATCGTCTAGTCTACTAAACTGTTCCTTAGTGTCTCACATCGTCTAGTCTACTAAACTGTTCCTTAGTGTCTCACATCGTCTAGTCTACTAAACTGTTCCTTAGTGTCTCACATCGTCTAGTCT